>NC_083774.1:8217743-8237743 GCF_963514075.1 Conger conger | reverse complement strand
ATCGTGACTAAAAGTATTCCAGTCATTTCCTAACGGGGGGAAGTATAATCAACTGTAATTACTTCAGGAGACCACTTACTGACGAAGAGGAAGAGGAGCTCCTGAACGAGCAGAGCACTTCGATCACAACACGCCAATCAAAACTTTATATTTATTTATACACCCGTCAAAATTCAGTTATTAATATTCTGTCCTTCAGTTACAAAACAGAAGTAATCGGCACAAATAGCATGTTGCCAGACACAAACAGCCGTTCGTTCCTCACTTTCATTACGCTTGTTAGGGAACTGTTATGGTACCGCTTGCATAGACTTTTATCGGTGGCACATGAAGATGATACTCCACATACTTTTAATTTAATTTAATGCAAAAACAAATTGAAATATTCAATTTGAAGTCCATTGGGGAATAATAAACAGGTCACAATCCCTCTAAATGCGCTTAATGAAGTGCTCTGAAAGGGATGGTAAGGAAATTGTAATTGAAATTGTCAGGACTTTGCAGAGGAAATAATATGGCCGGAAGGACAATGATTTGGATATTGTATTTTCTGTTAGCAAAAATCACTTAAGGGCGATGCTAAGTGGCTTTCTCAGTACATAGCTGTTCTACTGCACATGAAAGGCCACTCATCTTCACTTGAGCCAGAATTCTGCTTCAAGGGGGGCCGCCTAAAGTATAAAATTATATTCAAAGCAAGAACAAAATAGCCAGCTTTCCCTTACCACTTCCTATTGTCATTTGGAAGGCTTTGAAGCCAAGAAAGTGAATCAGACATTACAACTGAGTGCGAAAAATAAAGAAATTATTTTTAAAATATTTGAAATAAATTCCATTACAACAGTGTTTGTGAATTGTGCTCAGGCAGTAGCCGAAGACGCCACTCACCACAGAGGCCCCCAACGTGGTCCCAGAGGCGGAAGCAGCCAGCCATGGCGGAGGTGCAGAGAGAGCAGTATGGCCCGGCTTTGTAGGGTACAACCATCCTCCCGTTCACCTCCCAGTTGCCCCTGAGCGCAGTGGAGGAACAGAGCGTTAGTACCCCTACCAACACAGCCCACACTGTTAGCATGTTAGCACCCTGACAAAGAGAGTCTACGCTGTTAGCATGCTAACACACCTACAAACACAGCCCACGCAGTTAGCATGCCAGCACCCCTACAAACATAGCCCATACTGTTAGCATGCTAACACCCTGACAAACACAGCCCACGCTGTTAGCATGCTAACACACCAACCCAGCCCAGGAGCTGTAAACCCATTGGTTTGCAGTACATTCCAACCAAACCCAGGAGCTGTAAACCTGTTGGGTTGCAGTATACTCCCAACCCAACCCAGGAGCTGTAAACCCTGTAGGCCGTGGTTGAAGTACACTACATTGGGTTGTAGTGGGGTGAGATGAGAGCACTCACCCAGGTGAATATGCGCAGACATAGAGCTCCCACAGGCTCGCGCCTGTGTAACAGTCCTGCCGTGCACAGCCCACTCGACTGGACGTGGCCCAGACCAGCTACAACACACAGACAGGAACAGTGTTACTTTCATCAAAAGTGACTTCCAGTTGATTAGACTGAGCAGGGATCTTTATCGTGGCTACAATGGGGCTTGAACCACCAACCTTCCGGCTCCCAGTCAAGCACCTTAGCCACTAGGCTACAGGTGATGGAGTGTGTGCATGTACCCCAGGAACAGTGCTTATCCCCACTGAATATTGTGTATGGCACTTGGCAATAAATCTTCAAACATTACATTTTCATGTTGTACTGTGTGTAGTTTAGCCAGTAACATAAGAAGCAAGTGTTCACTATCTGTCCCCCAGAGCAGAATGGGTATTTGGGTGGCATTTCACGATGGGCCAGCTTCAGAGACACAGATTAAGCCTCGTCCCTAGATTAAAATTCTATTTTGAATAGAGATTATCCATACAAAGCTCCATTTAGTGCAGGACTAAGCTTGACTGATTGATTGATTGATTTAACTTATTTGACATATTTTAAAATAGTCAGTATCATTAGCCCTAACGCAACAACCATATACAGAGTAAAATTGAGAAAAACAAAACACAATAAAGTCATGATGATTTATTTCCATTATGGGGGAACAAATGCAAGTTTAACCAGCGTCTATGAACCGTCCCTGCGTGTGAGACTGATGGGGTTGGATCACCTGAGTGTAATGCTGAACCGTCCCTACGTGTGAGACTGATGCTGTTGGATCACCTGAGTGTAATGCTGAACCGTCCCTACGTGTGAGACTGATGCTGTTGGATCACCTGAGTGTAATGCTGAACCGTCCCTACGTGTGAGACTGATGCTGTTGGATCACCTGAGTGTAATGCTGAACCGTCCCTACGTGTGAGACTGATGCTGTTGGATCACCTGAGTGTAATGCTGAACCGTCCCTACGTGTGAGACTGATGCTGTTGGATCACCTGAGTGTAATGCTGAACCGTCCCTACGTGTGAGACTGATGGCGTTGGTTCACCTGAGTGTAATGCTGGCAGGTGCTGTTGTCCGCACATCGTCCGGTCAGGTAGCTGTAGTCTCGGCCCTCCCCGAACCAGGCGTCGATGACCCCTGCGAACGACGCGGTCCCCACGGCGACCCGATGGGCGTTCCAGCCCACGTGGTCGGGGCGGGGGGGCGGGGCGGCGGGGCGGGGAGAGCAGGAGGCCGCTCGGTCCTGAGCGAGCAGAGCCAGCTTCTCGCTCCACTCCTGGGGGAGACAGCGAGGCGCGGACGTCACAGTAACGCTCGAACCGCAACGTACGGTGACGCACAATCACCCGACGCACTGCATACGCAGCGCTTGTGGCGAAACGCTAAATTCACAATTTGATTTTCAAACAAACAAACATAAACAAAGGTCAGAACAGAAACAAGAAAAGAAGGGAGGGGAAAAGAAAGGGTTAAAAAAAAATTAAAAATGTTTTAATTAAAATTAAATGTATTCTCCATACAGGTGTTTTATGTGTGAAAAATGCACACGGAGGATTACACTGCAGGCGGGCGTCCCTGACAGGTGATGAATGCGTACAATGGGAAACGCAGCACACCACCTGGGCTCCCAAGAGCCTCTTCCCTCTCCCTCCAACCTAAATCACACGACTCCACAAAAGCCACCGCAAGGCAGAAACTCCCACAAATCTCTTAAAACATTTAATAAAATAAAAATAAATCTCAGACCGTCCTCTAAATCTGGCATTCCCCCCATTATTTACTTGCCAATAGCAGAGAAAACCAATTACTGATTTCCATCTTTTTCACAAAGTCATAGCGGAATGCTCCGAATTCTCCCTTCCTGTCTGATTGGCTCAGCAGCCCTTTGCATTCCCACCCACTTTGGTTCCACAGAACACCACTGCAAAAGAGGCGTCCTTGGTTGACCTACGTCAGAGGTGTCCAATCTTATCCTAAAAGGGCCCGGCGTGGGTGCAGGTTTTTGGTTTAACCCAGCAGTAACACACCTGATTATACTAATTAACTAGTTGTGGTCTTTAAGCAAGACCTTGATGAGTAGAATCAGCTGTCTTAGTCCTGTGCTAAAACAACAACCTGCACACACACCAGCCCTTTCTGGATAAGATTGGACACCCCCGACCTACATGCTTAAAGGTACAATAGGCAAGATTTTTGTGTTAAAACATTGTTACAATACCATTGTAAATCCCTTCCTCTCATTGAAAATGGCTCACTGACATGTTGACTCACCCTCTGCTTGTGTTTATAGTCCTTAAATTCGGGTTTCAAAATATACAGTTGACGGCCCGACACTCTGTACCAAAACAATAATTCAAGCTCATTGGTTGAAAATTGTTTTTAATTACCATAGCCAGTTGCTGCTATTACTCTCTTGGCAGTTAGAAGTCCGAAATTACCCATTGTACCTTTAAATAAAGATAAAATATATGCAGCAAATTGCAGAAAATGAGGAGACAGTGCAAAAAAAAAAAAACTGATAATAATTCAGCCTTAACAACACCTTTAGTGTCATATTTACACTTAAATAAGACACTAAAATTATTTGATAACTCATAAAGATTGCTAATGAGGTGAGAAACGTTGACTCATTTCAAGATGGGGTAAGAATAGCAAAAAGTAACTTAAGAACTTAAGACTTAATCTAATTGAGAAGAAAATAGGATTTTAACATTACATTAGAGTGTGGTCACGGTGTGGAATCGCTTGCCAGGACATGTAGTGGAGGCACAAACACCGGGGGTTTTCAAGACCAGGCTTGATAAGGTGCTAGACACTATTAAGCATTTAGGCAATCTAAGTAGTAGTACCACTTTAGTGGTAGGAAAAGGCGAGCATTGTAATGGCCTGTTCTCATCATGATGTTAAATTAGGTTAGTTATTTATCTGACGCTCGAAAGCAATTTACAGGTGAGTAGACTAAGCAGGGGACAATCCCCCCAGGAGCAATGTGGGGTTAAGGGTCTTGCTCAAGGGCCTAACAGTGGTGTGGATTTTATTGTGGCTACACCGGGGTTAGAACTACCAACCTTCCCAGTCCCAGTCACGTACCTTAGCCACTAGGCTACACTAGGCTGCCTCCTTATCTTATTTGGGCTGGTCTGGGCAGCGCTAGCAGCTGGAAGGTGATCGCCGAACCGTGGGACACAGCTGTCCCTGGGAATCTTTGGCTCCTGCCAAGAGGAGGAGGCCCAGGCCCGGGAGGGCCGGTTCAGCCAGGGCTGGGTCAGCACAAGAGGGAGACACAGTTTAATTATCCTCCGAGCGAGGAGAAGCGCAGCTCCTGAAGTGGCGGGATCAGATTAGCCCAGCCCATTAGCATTCTCAGCGCTAGTGTCAGTGCTGAGGCGGGGGGAAGCGTATTGAGAGCTCTGTAAATCAACCGGATAAGTGATACATTAGCCCGGGTGCTCTCTGTGACAGAGCGCGCACAAAGGAATCGGCTTGACAACACACAGCCCTCCCCCCTTTTGTTTTTTTTTGTCTTTTTGACAAATGTGACGTTCGTCTCCTTCTAAATGAAACGTTTGGCGTAATTTATGTGCGGGACAGCCGGCTTATTGAACTGAGAATTTAGGGAGATTGGAAAGATCCGAGGAGAAAATTAATTTCTGCTCATGTGTGGAGTGGACACCGTCGGAAGACAGAGAGAGACGGTCCCTTCGGGACGCCGGCTGCCAGACCCGACGGGGAAGGGAGGGAGGAGCGAAAAAATCGAATGTCGAAAAGGAAGACGTGATAACGAGGTGTCACTGGAAGCGGCCGATCGAGCAGCGGGGAGAGAAAATCCGCTCCCAGAACCGGGTCGAGGTCAGACCGGCGAGCCCGTCTGTTCTCAGAACAACTGCGGGACACGCACCTTCCACGGAGGAGGACACTTTTAAACTGGGTCAGCCAGAGGGTGACTCATGCCTCAGCCGATCCAACGAGCACCGAGGCTCTGAACATCTGCAGGCGGCTGGGCCCTCCTTAAACCAACATCCCGAGGTTCACACGACGTCAATAAGAGGCGGCACTCTCCGGGAAGGTCACCCAAACCTTTTTGTGTTCTTAAAGAAAAGCCGCAGAAACAAGGGGGAGGGGGGCCGACGGAATGACTGCACATCTCCTAAGACCTGCATTCATTTGAACACCGCCCCCGCGCTCGGTCTCGTGACCGTCGAGTGGCAGTGGAATGCGCCGGCTCAATGCAAGATGGCCGCCCCACCGTTGCGTGTTGCCGCGGCAACATTTCAGTCACCGCTGCTGCATTCACAGTGAAAACCAAGGGGGACGTTTCCGCAGATACGGTTTCATGGTATAGCCGCCCCCCCCCCACCCCCCACCTCGCCCCCAGAATGCCTCCCATTTTACCAGCCTGACATGTAGACAGTGCTGGGAAACAGAAGCACAGAAAGGCAATCAATGGGAAGCCAACGCAGACCACACCACTCACCCTCACACGACAGAAATCTCAAATCTGGGCATGCTGTCAATAACTCCCAGCACCACCCACCGCCCCACACCCTCACCCACCCACGCACACCCCCCCCTCATCTTTCCACGCTTTCCCACTGCCGCCCTTCTGACATTCCTTCAGAAATCCATTTACAGGCCTTCAGCACCTCCTCGGCTTTCGTTCTGCCACTCAGTGATGGTGTTTATTAAAGCGGCTCGGGCCCGTCACGGCATATCCAGTGTGTGCCGCCATTCACATGGTGTCTTTTTGGATTAATTCCCTCTTACAGTATGAGAATGCCAACACCATCCCCCCAGCCCCCCCCCAAAAAAGCCTTGGAATCAGACCTGCCAGCACGCTGGTATAATTTCATGTGAAGAGCTCTTGGATGAGTCGGTCTGGAACAAACACTCTTCCAGCAGTTTTTTTTTTTTTCCAGTGTCTGGCAAAGCAAGCTGTTCCCCAGTGCATATATAGCCATCAGATACAATAATATGCAAATCTTTCACCCCTCAGTGAACCGCAGGAAACTAAGAGCTCTGGCGCCATTTTCACAACGGAACATATATATATATACCGTCATAGCGAACCTTTCTATACAATGACATACTGCATATATCATGTTTGCTATTCAGTCTCTGCTTGAATTGAATGTATTGCATAATATAATTCTATGTTTCTGTTCTGTTCTCCTTCAGTGTGAGAGATGGTAAAAACATACATTTCATATCATGTATAGATTGCAAGGATGTACAGTTTTAAACCACTGCTATAATTCATAATCATGGCAATGTAACCGTGTGCTTATATGCATACGTTTGCCTCAAAAACAGACGTCGCACTTCACAATAATTGATGAATCTTCATTGGTTTTTCAGCATCACCCTGTTCTACAGAGGGAGAAATCATAGAAAAAATTGTTTTAAACAGAAATCTAGCATCAAGGCAAGGGAACATCATCATCCCACTAACAGCAATAGGAGGATGCACACTATGAGTCTACAGCACATACAGTGTCTCTTAGCACAGAGCAGTCAGCACACACACAATGGAAAAAGTGTGAATGTCATTATTTTACATCCATGGAATTGACTGTGACTGCAAAGAGCATCATACAAGGGTGCCGTGGATTTCTGCCTCAATTTTCCAGCTGAACACTGTCACAGAAAAAAGCGAACCCTCATTCTGTCCTATAGATCTCTCCCTCCCTCACACGCACACACACACACACAGACACCAAACATGAAAAGCCAACTTACTCCATCTCACAGATTCAATATATCTGAAGAATGACCCAGCCTTCAATTGCGTTTGAAGTTTGATTGAGTGGCACAAATTCAACGGACATATCAAGCCCCCCATCTCTGAATTCTGAAGAACCACTGGATGAATTGAGCAAGAAGTTATTGAGAATAATTTTTCATATGGAAATACAGAATTTTATCTCCTCATGAGACCGAGGGGGGGGGGGGGGGGGGGGTATGGAGTCCTCTTTGATACTGTAATCTCTTTACAGTCACAGACAATCACACTGTGCTTATGGGTTTCTGTGCACGAAATTTGGTGGATAATCGCAAAGCAGCTAAGGCTTTCAGCCTTTTAAATTGATCACTAAGTACCTTAATATTCCCCATCAGCCGTGATTTCAACGCAAGGCTTTGTGGAATTACCTGCCATACAGTATTACAAAATAAATAAAAATTTCTACCAGTGCTACACATATCAAAATTTTCATTTATATTATTTATATGACATGTTGAAATGTCAGGACATTAGTAATGCAGGTTTGGCAAACAACTCCAGCTTCACCGTAATGTGCTTCACGTTTATTCGCTGGAAAGGCTAGGGAAGCGTTTTAACTTTTAAGTCAGATGTCAGATGTAATGCATCAAGACAGGGCAGTGGTGCTGTTTAATGAAAAAGACAGGGGAGGGGCTAATTGGGAGTACTCCACAATGTTAGCCTTATTCACAGCAAGTCATCCATGTTACTGAGCTCACACACAATCCAGTGGTTTACAGGACTTCACAGGCTTCTGTCCAGACTGGAATCTAAAGGAAATTCTGAAGAGAATCGCCTTCATGTCGCAAACCAGCTACATAAAGCCTCAGAGTGGCAATGCAGGTAATCTGCGACAAAAAGACCCAGAGTGGCTATGCAGCTAATCAGCTACAAAAACACCCACAGTGGCGGTGCAGCTAAGTGGCTACAAAAAGACCCACAGTGGCTATACAAGTAATCAGCTACAAAAACAACCAGTGGCAATGCACCTAACCGGCTACAAAAAGACCCAGAGTGGCTATGCAGCTAAGTGGCTACAAAAAGACCCAGAGTGGCTATGCAGCCAAGTGGCTACAAAAACACCCACAGTGGCGGTGCAGCTAAGTGGCTACAAAAAGACCCACAGTGGCTATACAAGTAATCAGCTACAAAAACAACCAGTGGCAATGCACCTAACCGGCTACAAAAAGACCCAGAGTGGCTATGCAGCTAAGTGGCTACAAAAAGACCCAGAGTGGCTATGCAGCTAAGTGGCTACAAAAATACCCACAGTGGCTATGCAGCGAAGTGGCTACAAAAAGACCCACTATGGCTATACAGATGATCAGCTACAAAAACAACCACAGTGGCTATGCAGCTAATCAGCTACATAAAGTCCCACAGTGGCTATACAGGTAAGTGGCTACACAAAGAACCACAGTGGCTCAATTATGCTAGCCGTTTGTTTGAAGTGCGCCATGGAGCCTTGCTTTGCACAAGGTGGGGGAAATAAAACGTCTGTGCGCGCTGATGTACTCCAGAATGTGTTTACGGTCGGAAGGATTAGCTTCCCGGGCCGGCACTGATAAAAACAGCTGTGTTTTTCAGTGCCAAACGGAGCCTTAGCGGACGACAAACCCGCGGTGTTTCTGCCTGTTTTTCCGATATCAGCGTTTTGACAGAGCAGCATCCTCGCAGACTGGGTGGGCACGGCGAGGAGGACGGAGATTTCTGCTCGCTAAACTAAAGCCACTGTGGGGATGATGGGCATTCACGCCATCCATTATGAAGAGGGGATGAAAAATACCAAGACAAAACATACTGTTTTCAGGAGCTTGCTGTCGTGCAGACACTTTTAAGCTCAGTGTTGATACTCTACATCAAGACCGTCTGGGGAGCGGCAGACCTGCAAAAAATGTCTGTCTTAACACACATTTTTAGTCTCGTAATAAAACTTAAGATCTTTTTTCTCTCCCTCTCCCTCTCCCTCTCCCTCTCTCTCTCTCTCTCTCAAGTAGAAAAGGTCGTTTTAAGTTGCCGTTTGCTTGACATTTGACAACTGACATTTTCTCACCCCATTGGCAAATCCTTAAATGAGTCAAACTTTCTCACCTCGTTGGCAGTTTTCTTATTGTGTCTCATTTAGCAACAAAAAAAGTCATAGAAATAAGATTAAGTCTAAATATAAGACCAAGATACTTAAGACTGACTTATTTATGTGTTATTTTTGCAGTGAACCTGTGCGGGAGTTTCAGAGCAGTAAGGCCTAGTGAACTACTGCATAGGCCAGGCACATGACCTGTTGTTTTTGTTGTCAGTAAATAGTTTGCACTGTTGGGTCTGAAAATAAACCTCAAATACATATTTTACAAAGAGACAAATTGAAAATAAATATATATTTCAGTATCTCTCTAGTCAGCAATATTGTCCAGCAGGTAGGCCTAAAAGTAACTGTGCTGCTGACACTGCTTTCTTAAAAGTAACTCACTGAAACAAAGTATAGTCTTATGGAACAATATACTTGCAAGAAGGAAACACTGAATCAGAAAAACTGTTCATAACGATGAGAAAAGGCATTCCAACTCAGTAAATAATTTTACCGAATTCTATTGTGAGAGCTGACTTATATATAAAATATTTAAAAAATAAAAGTTAAAAAAGACCCTCCATATGTTTATATTAGCATGGTGTGGGGATGTTTCAGTAAGTAGCCTATACAAACATTTGTCTGGGACAACAGAGGACTGATCACATCATGAACAAGCAAGCGAAAAAAAAAAGGCAGCCAACTAACCATTTTCTGCATGTTTGCTGCCATGGGATTGACTCGGCTCCGGAGCCGATTATGCTGTGAAACAATCTGAAAGTGCTCCTTAGCTCCAAGACCTAGAATAAAAGAAGGATCGAGGTTACTTTCAGCTAGAACAAATCCCCATGGTAACGCAGTGCAGGGTCGCCGGAGGGGTAAGGAGACATTGTGACAAAATCTTGCCTCAAACATAATTCAAGAAAGTGCAAGCTCAAGTGAGTGGCCACATCCGTGATAATGATCTACGACTCTATTATACAAAATATAAATGTAAATACATTTACAGAAAACAGACTAACGCAGATTAGACAATGCATTCCTCTTTGCGACTTGATTTAGGCTACCCGTTTAAAGCGAGTTGTCACAGTTGTTTTCAAGTGAGTCACATCAAAAGTTAAGTAGCCGACATTACAGAGGTTTGAAAGTTTTTTTAGTTTGTTTTTTTAAGTTGTACTCCGTTTATACAGTAGCGTATCTGTATTATATAACTTATATCGTAGTGAGGTGATCTCCAACGCATATCCGCAATATCGTTATTGTTTTATTATTTCATTCGTGTGGTGCCATTCATAGCATCATTTATTGAAATACAGCCCAGTAAACAGTTAGTGCAATTCAAATGAACTTCTCGAACGAAAGGATGCAGGTAAACTTTTGTCGTATAGCCTACACAGCGTTCAGGTTTCCCCGCTGTTTACACAGAATGGTGCTGAAAACAAGCGTTTCTTCCTTACCCCTAGCAGGTGCATTTGTACCGGTCCGTTTCTCCTTAAGTATCCAGTTCCCCTGGGAATATGAGGTGGAGAGAGCCCAGGCAAACATGAGGAGAAAATACCACAATTCCACCGTTACCCTCATGACTGAACAGCACACTATCGCCACGCCACACTCTCTGGTAGCTGACACATACTCAACACTAACTATCCCACACCACCATTTGGTCCACCCCGCCTTATTCTTCGGACGCCCAACGAAGTTGAATGGCACACGATAAAACCGGAAGCCCAGACAAGGGCGTAACATAAATTAGTGCCACTAGTGCATTTCAGTGTTTGGCATTGTATACTATTTTGAGCGAGCGCTGCTGCGATATCAAAGCGTGAATCCAATTGTTTGTGTATGGTCAGCATTAATATTTGGCGAACTGTGCATCCCTTAATCTGATAAACGGACAAATGCGCGTTTAAGACCATGGTGGTTTGGTTCAAACTTCAAGCTTTTCGTAGTAGTAGGCCAATAACTTTGTGTCAAACGCATTGCCTGTAGTGGTACAGCATATAATAATTAACACGGTGGGTTTTAATACTACTAATAATTTGTAGTACTCAACGTTTAATTGGTTTTAATATAAAAATAACTTAAGAGGACCTACCCAACAAGCAACCAGACCGAGCTTATACGAGCTTTGAGAAAATATATTTAAAAACAGTGAGAATTTTCCTTTTGTGTTTTTCTTATTTGAATATAAATTATTTACATGGCGTCAAGTTTTCAAATTACATTACACGTCAGAATTATAATTGAATTTTACTCTTCCAGCCAATAAATTCAATCTCAACAGTTTTTAGAAATATCAATCTCTGGGGTCATCATTTTATAATCCAATAAATGTTTTCCTCAAGGATATTTATCATTTTCTATTTTTTTTTTAAGTAGGCAATGAATGGATGCCATACAGACTTCAGCAATGACAATATTAATTTTTCATCTGGTTGATCACATGCAAATGTAATCCAACATTTAGAAAGAACAACTCAAGACATTTTTTCAAGCAATTCAGACTCACTTTGTTTCACAGATTCAAGTCAACAAAGGCAAAAAGAAAGCATGACTACAAACCAAATCAACAAGAATAATCTCAAAAAGCACCATGCGATTTCCAGGTGAATGATAGGATTTAGATTTCAGGCCGGATTTGTATTTTCAGGATGGCAAAAAAAAAAAAAAAAAAAAACATGAAAGGAAACCAAAGTTCATACACATTTGTCAAAAAATGTATATCATATTTTGTTCTCACAGAATAATTGCCAAGTGTAGGAATGCAGTCAGATTTTCAATGTGAAATACCTCAAATCTAACCAAAACCGGATATGGTGACAATGTAGGATATTGGTTCAGTTACTTCTGGGTCACGCCTGGATACTGCCCATAATACAACCTGCAGTTTAAATGCATAATGTCAAATACCATATAGAGAATCTGTCATTGAGGATGTGTACTGATCTAATCTCAGAGCATATCAGTATTTCGGCACAATTTAAACATTTGCCCTCAGCCTGAAAATGATAATGCAGCGCTAATAGTAATTTCAATGTTTTCATCTGGAGTCTGAAAGAGGCAGACTGTTGCATGCTTGTATTTGAGCAGAATTCTCACATTAATAGTGAACGAGAGCACCATCCTGTAGAGGGCAGAACGTTTCCATGTTCTGTGCTGAGCAACAGCATATTTTTTTCACTATTATTTTCTGTGCTGGTTTACATAGGTCGTACCGTGACTTTTTAAAGGTTAGATATTAATTTTAAATGCATATCAATATACTTGTCATTTTAAAAATTCTGTTGCAGATAACAGTTAAATGGGAAATCAGTGTAGATAGTGTTTTTAATGTATGTTGCCATGGAGTTTGTTTGGAAATTTACCAGACAGATAAATAGAAATCAAAATAGAAATGAATAAATAAAAATGAGTGATCAAAGTCATAACATTAATCATTAAAGTCAGACGTCACTGTGTATGTTTTTAAAAACGAAGTATTCTTCAGTTGTTGTCCTCTAAAGTGGTCTTCTGTGGCCTACCGGTGCAGTCTTGCTTCCCAGCAATGCATCAGACAGTTTACTTTGACACATCCAATGTTTTGGCTACGTCTCTGATCCGTGTGTTCTGTTTGCCAGGTTCATGATGGCCTGCTTCACTGGCATTGACACTTGTTGAGAGACAACTCTAAATGCTGATTCCACGCTGAGAAAAAAACTCAACTTTTAGTTCGACTTCCAGACACACAGAAACAGCTGAGCAGCCAATTGTCCAATTACTTTAGCTCCCATAAAATGGGGGGGGGGGGGGGGGGGCTATGTGTAAATAGGGGCAGTCAACACAAATAACCTGATATGGATGTTTAAATACTCTCAAATTAGTCTGTACTTTAACCATATTCATTGTTCCATTTAAAACTCATTCTAGTGTCTGTGCAGAACCAAAACAAGAACGGGGTCACTGTTCAAATACTTATGCACTGGACTGTATAGCTATAGCCTAATAATGTATGATGTGATCAAGTGGGGACGATTTCACCGAGTTGGAATTCAAGTGGCTACTTCTGGCTAGAAGTTCGCTGACGCTGCTTATTTCTTTACCAGAGATGTTTAAAGCAGTGACAGCACTACCATTGAGGGTAGGCCGCTTTGAACCTAATGTGGAAATGTTCAAAGCAGTGACATCTTGATTCCATTGCCATTAGACGCCACTGAACTTCAAACAAGCAGCCGAGTTCGGACCCACAAGGAGGGCCACACCCCGCTCCTGACGGGAGTTAAACCCTGTCATTTCAGGCATTTCGGTGAAGAAATCGGTCACGAATGACGAGTGCTTTAGCCAATAGGGGTTTGTAACATTAGCTTGTAACTGCAATGTTCACGGGTCGTACTCAGACGAGAGATCTACAATATAGGCCTACTCCTTAAACTGTAACTGTTAATATTTTAACATAGCCTACCCCTCTGCCATCCAGCCCATACTTCTGTTTTCATGTCGGTATAAAGGAAACGTTATAGTCATTGGATAGGCGATAGTTAAATGTCTTATTTTACGATTTAAATCATTGACTTAATCATTTAAATTATAGCCAAACATGCCAACGGTTTATTAATAGGCTACTGAATTATTTGGATAAAATGTTGCCTTTATGTCGGACGTCCTGCCTTAAAGCCAAAGCAATTTATTTTTTTTAAACCCATCATTCATTCAAACAATTTTAGTCATCTAAAGATCTCGACCAGTAACCTCCTGTAAAACTCAGTTCAAGACGCATGCATATGTTTGTCCAACGGTATACGTTTTTTTTTTTTTTTTTTTTGCTTTGCAAATACCAAGAACGCCGTCCAATGACTGGTGGATTTTGTTTTTCTTCGTAGCTTAAAATACCACAACGGGGCGGCTTTTTATGAGGAGAGAAATTTGGCATGTGCTTTCCAGAAAAGGAAAGGAAAACTAAAAGCTGTCTGTGCTCCCTTGCAAGATGTACCAGTCGCTGGTCTCGCAAATTACTTTAAATAGGACATTAAACTAACGTTTGTGTTAGCCTACTTTGAGTAATTAAACATATATTTGACAAATATAGAGTTAATTAACTTAACTTCACGTTTTAATTTGAGTCGTGCCAACGTCAAGCAAGCTCCGAAGGAATTTGTGGATTGCTGAAGAGATGAAGCGGACGTACGTTATCCTGACGATATTGTGTCTGTATCACACCTCATTCGGACAGGTGAGTGCTGCGTGTGTCCGGCGCTGTAGCCACATCTCATTGAACGCCATGACCGAGGCAACCCAAATTAATTTGATGATAACTGCCTGGAAACAGTGTATGCAATATGTATTGTAGCTATCAGTAATTAAATCACGCTTTAAAAGTTACTATCACAAAAAGTAATAGTAATATTCATCTTTATATGTCATATTCATTTAGAAAAAAATTAAATATACATTGTCTACCACACAATTGTTGTATCAACAAGTTGAAATGTATCAATATAAATCTGAAATGATCCCAGATTATCCATATTCTGATTCTTGTGTATTTTTTCAACTAAATTTAACAGAACAGAACAGCTGGTTAATACCAGCGAAATTACACAGCACACAGTAAAACCTGAAGATGATGTGATTGTACCAATATAGCCCGGCAGCCAATGTCTTTGTGCGAATACTTGACACCGCTTTTCGAAGCCCACTGGAGTCTGTGGGAGGGCTGAGGTGAAGATCACACTGGATGTGCAGTCAAAAAATAGAAGTGAGAAAATTAGTGTCGTGTTGCCCCTCCTCGGTCATGCGTTTGAGGTGCGGTACGAGAGGCAGACACTGACGTCTGCATGTCTTTAAGGAAAGATACTGTCTGACTTTTGGAAAAGAGATTAAACATCTCCCTGCTTTAAGAGCAGTGTGTGTGTGTGTGTGTGTGCGCGAGAGTGTGTGTTCTTATGACACCACAGGCACTGGACCACACTGTGAAGGTGCAAATTCGTAAAAAAAAGGGTCTATCGGAATTCAATTTACACATACACATATGTCACTTTAACAATTGGACTACAGAATAATTGCCATGTCCAGCAAACTGGAAAAGCCCTTTGTTATGAACAGACTTGACGCCTCAAACTAGATTTTCAATAATCCTGAGGGTTCGGGTCTATTTCACTGGTTCATTCCTGATGGCTCTACTACAGCTGAGAAATGAGAAATCAAATACCGCAGTGATAGAATCAGCACATACTGAATTTGACAAGCATAGCTTTTTTCACCAGGGATCGGAGGCAGTTGGAATTTTCTTTTGAATGCGTGCTGCAGTGGTAAACATCTTGAGGCTAATTACATTACGGATCAAGGTTTAAAGACAAAAAGGGGTGTTTGTGCGAAGCGTAGTTAATGGTTTGTGAAAACACCTTGGAATCCCGAGCTGAGGTTCCTTGAGCATCTTTTCATTTCGACTCATAAAATCAATGATGACAAGCCACTGTAGTAGTTGCATCAAATTATGTCAATTACATGAATTCATAGACATAAAAATAATTTTTTTAAATGTTTTATTTACCTGCATGTTACATTTTTTCCAATGCTACCATTTCTGATGAAAGACATTATTGAAAATCTTGAATCACAACGAAGGGCTTCATGCTAATTGTGACATTTTGCAAATTATTATTGAACGAGCCTCGTGCAGCAGTACTGCCAACAAGAGAGCGTTATGGCCAAATACAAACAGCAATTTCATCAGCACGCTGAACTCTACTCTCTCCCAAGACCTCCATTTAATATCTATTTACCAGGTGTTTTCTGCAGGAAGAGTAAACATTTGCTTTACTTACACAAGGCCGAGCACATGAAAACACGTTTTTCATAAGGCGGGAGGGCAGAGGGAGGGCAGAGGGAACGAACTTCAAAAACATCGAGGCTCTCCTCGCTGACGTCCGTGACCAATCAGAGATGGAGAACTCCCCTGGACCCCGCATGACCTGTGCGACTGTGTTTGTGTTGCCGGGGGCGATACAGTGACTCTCAGTGTGATCTCCTCCCGATTGGTGAGCTCACATCTCAGACACCGTAGGGGGTTGTTCTCGTCATTTCTAGTGACGGCGACAAGTCCTTGAACAGACGCGGGCGAGGAAAACGTACAGTTTCATACGGATTCTGCAGCCACAGGAAACTCCTAACACGCTGCTTGCAAGGGAAACCTCTGAGCGGGCTTATGAAAATCTCACCAACACTACGGTCGCATACCGAGAACGAGATCTGCCCAGTTTGTTTTTCCTCCTGAGGAATTTTAATTCAAGTGAAAGGGGTTTATACAACACTGCTAGATTCATCAAGGCTTCACAAGTAAATAAATACGCTGAGTAAAAGAGACTTTGTAGTTTTTGCTCCATTGGCAAGAGAGATGCATTTTAATGGTACGGATCTTTAAGAATTTGAAAATGTATATACAATCAGCCCCAAGCACGGAGTTGTGGCACGACAGGGGTAAATAGTGTCCTGTCCAATATCAGCAGGGAGGTTTTCATGTGTGGAACACTCCTGACTTCAGGCAGAGAGACAGTTCAACACAACCCACCGTCCCCCAAACCCCCCACCCCCCACCTCCCCCCCCACCCTCTCTCTATGGCGGTGACCAGACCTCAATGCCCTCACTGTCCCTGGATGTGAGAGGAATCTTACCCACAGCTTCCTGCTGCTGGGTGCCTTCACCGTTTGTTCTCTTAAATCTGAGAAATGGCTGACAAAAGTGAAACGGCTTAATATTTTTTAAATATTTTCTAAAATGGTTGTTGAGCAGATCACAGAAAGCCATTTCGAGACCCAAGAATTACTATTAGAAAGGTCTGACTGACATTTATGAGGTAAAGATGTTGCTTATAGGGCACTAAATAAGTATGCGTGTGATGTTTTACACAAAAATACTTTTTAAAAGTATGAAGGAAATTTAAAATATAAATCTGCTTAGAGCCCATTCACCTTGGTATCTTTGAACCTCAATATCTCAAAACCGATCAGAACGCAGACAGAACCTAATAATCCCACGGTCACAATTCCCAGAAGTGGAACCCTTTTTCTGCATGAAGCCTCACGACCTTACAGGCCAGAGGCGTCGTGATTGGCGGGCACCGAGAGTCTTAGTCGTGAGTCTAATTCGGGCACCGAGATCCCATTGGCCCAGAGCCATCACAGGCTGACCATTCAGCTCACAGGCAACAATCACAGCTTTCAGAGCGTCTGAGCAGTGACCTGGGCCTGCTTACTTCACCAGCGTCGCACGACTGTATGTGAAGCAACGCAGGTCTGGCGGATTTCTCACCTCTCTCCCTAGCCACTGCTCCTGCGTAAACACCATTTTTATCCAGCTGCAAACACAGTGGACAGAGTCCTAAACAGAGTCGCCTCGTCCATCACAGCCAGATAAAAACACTGCGAATAACCGGCTCTTTGAGTGGACACGATCAGACCTGATTACGATTAAATGTTCAACATTCAGCCGCTTCTGTGCTCCAAAATAACAGATAATCTGTGTGATTTTAATATTCAAATACTGTACCTTTCCGGGAGCTAATGTTCTTGCATGCAAGGGTAACCAAACTTTGATCTTGAAGCAGTACACTGAAAATAAAATAAAATAAAAAAAGTCAATCTTAACAACCATTTTAGTCTTACATGTAGACTTCTTTCTATTCCGTTTCTTTGCTAAATAAGACAAAAAAATTGAGGTGAGACAGTTTTACTCATTTTAAGATGTGATTTAATTAGTTTACAGAGTTTACAGAGAAGTTCATTACATTACATCACATTACATTATGGTAATTTAGTAGACGCTCTTATCCACCGACAATAAAGTGCAAATCATAACCAGGGACCAAGAGCGCTGAAAACCCGAGAGGGGAGTACTGACCCAAGTGCGAGGGCTCCTCACAATTCACACCCCTGTTGCGTGAACTGGTGGTTTAAAGGTAGTGTGAAAACCGGCTGGATTGTCAACCCTCAAAGCCGGAAGTTCGGTCCACTCCCATCCCGACTCGACACTTCAGGATTGTGCAGTGGCTCTCCGCACAGCGAACGGCGGATGTCTCCGTCTGGACACACGGAGGCGGGCATCGCCCCAGCTGCAGACCACGCCCTGCCCCTGACGGGGGCGCTAAGCTGCCCTGCCCTCTCGCCCCCAGGACTGCCCCAGCAGGCAGGAGATGCAGGGCACCCTGCGCCAGCTCCACAAGCTGCTCTCGGCCCACGAGACGTCCTACCTGCAGGGCCTGCGGTCGCTGAGGAAGAAGATCAACCTCCTGCAGAGCTCCACGGCCAGGCAGAGCGGCAAAGCCGGCAACGGTGAGATAAAATAAACTTTATTAAACCCCTGTGGGGTCATTTGACCCATCCTAGCAGTGGGCAGCTACAGTGCAGCGCCCGGGGACCAACTCCAGTTCTGAGGCCAGTGCCTTGGTCGAGGGCAACGGCAGGAGCACACCTAACCTGACGTGCGTGTGTTTGAGTGTGGGAGGAAACCGGGGTAGCTGGAGGAAACCCACACAAACTCTGGGAGAACATGCAAACTCTGTAGGACCGGCTGCCTGTGTTAACTGTGCCTGTCAGTGCAATGGTGAGGCCGGAGACCTGTGTTCAAGACGGCGATTGTTTACAGCAAACAGATAGCAAATAGATGTAGGGGCGGCCTGTAGTGTAGTGGTTAAGGTGAATGACTGGGACACGCAGGGTCGGTGGCTCTAATCCCGGTGTAGCCACAATAAAAGCCGCACAGCCGTTGGGCATTTGAGCAAGGCCCTTAACCCTGCATTGCTCCAGGGGAGGATTGTCTCCTGCTTAGTCTAATCAACTGTAAGTCGCTCTGGATAAGAGCGTCTGCCAAATGCCAATAATGTAATGTAATGTAATACTGGTTAACGATTTTAAGTGAACATTCCATTTAGTTTGCCAGCAATGCCTTTGCAATTGCAACTTAGGTGTAACAATGCTAGCTAGGCGATTAGCTATGTATGTGATAGCTGGATGCAAATTTGAACCCTTTGAAGAGACTTTTTTTTTTCCTGAATTTAAGTCAGTATTCTAGAACTCCAGTGCTTTGAATCACCAGCAGTGATTGGTGCATCAGCGCAAGAATGCTCAGTTCAGAACAATGTAATCGCACAGGATTTGTGATTGTACACCTTAAAAAGTGTTAAGGCAGCTCTGTTGGCGTGATTGTACCCGCTGACCGCCGGGGCTAGAGTTACGGAAAAGCTTCTTCTTGCCGTGTCGTGCTATCCCCGCGTTTGTTTCTCAGGGACCTGCCCAAAGCTGGAGGTGCCCGGCAACGGCAGGAAGCTCGGCAAGGTGCTGGCGGTGGGCCACGAGGTGCACTTCCTGTGCGACCCGGGATTCGAGCTGGTGGGGTCCGAGACCAGGGCGTGTCAGGAATCCCTGAGCTGGAGCGGCCAACAGCCCTCCTGCAGGAGTGAGTGTGCGCCGGCCAATCAGAGAGCTCAGAGAGCCAGACCCCGCCCACACCCAGTCCCCACCCGCCCCGCCAGGGTTCTCAGCTTCACCAAGAGAGCAGCCATTATGGGAGTTCGCCAGGGTGCTAGTGCCAGCGACTGTTTTAATTAACGTGAGCTCCAAAGGATAACAATGAAGTTAGGACACCAATGGGTTTATCCTGAAGTTGGTACACTTTGGTTGGGGATTTTGGCAAGTTAGCACGGATGCATGTGTAATACACTTTGCCTATCTGGAGTTAGGAACTTTTGTTCTGTAATGGCTATTTTAT
>NC_083774.1:8187743-8212743 GCF_963514075.1 Conger conger | reverse complement strand
TCCCCCTCCTCCTCCCTCCTCCCTCCTCCCCCCACCCCTGCCCCTCCCCCCTCCCCCTCCTCCTCCTCCTCCCTCCTCCCCCTCCCTCCTCCCCCCACCCCTGCCCCTCCCCCTCCTCCTCCTCCTCCCCCCACCCCTGCCCCTCCCCCTCCTCCTCCTCCTCCTCCCTCCTCCCCCCACCCCTGCCCCTCCCCCTCCCCCCCTCCCCTGCCCCTCCCCCTCCCCCTCCCCCCTCCTCCTCCTCCCCCTCCCCCCCTCCTCCTCCTCCTCCCTCCTCCTCCTCCCCCCCCCTCTGACCCCCCCGTCGCGCAGGCGGTGCGAGCGGAACCCCTGCCCCGTGGACAACAAGGCGTGCTCCCAGGCGCCCAACTCCGTGTCCTTCCACTTCCTGTCGGTGGTGTCCAACCTGTCGGCGCCGCGCGTGCTGTTCCGCGTGTCGGCGGCGCGCGTGCTGGGGGACACGCTGCGCTTCGGGCTCCTGGGGGCCCGCGGCCGGCGCCACTTCACCGTGCAGCGCGCCGGCCGGCAGACGGGCCAGCTGCTGCTGGTCAGCCCCGTGCAGGGCCCCGCCACGCTGGAGGCCGAGGTGGAGATGAGCGAGCTGGAGCGCCGCAGCACGCTCGGCCGCTACGTCACCAAGGTCACGCTCTTCGTCTCGCCCTACGCCTTCTAGCGGGGGAGAGAGAGAGAGGGGGAGAGAGAGAGAGGGGGGGAGAGAGGGAGAGAGGGAGAGAGGGAGAGGGAGAGGGAGAGGGAGAGGGAGAGGGAGAGGGAGAGGGAGAGGGAGAGGGAGAGGGAGAGGGAGAGGGAGGGAGGAGAGGGAGGGAGGAGGGGAGAGAGGAGGGAGAGAGGGAGAGAGGAGGAGGAGAGGGAGAGAGGAGGAGGAAGGGAGAGAGGGAGGAGAGGGGAGGGGAGAGAGGGGGAGGAGGGGAGAGGGGGGAGAGGGAGAGAGGGGGAGAGAGGGGGGGAGAGAGAGGTGGAGCGGGGGGAGGGAGAGAGAGGGGGAGAGAGAGGAGGAGAGAGGGGGAGAGAGAGAGGAGAGGAGGGGGAGAGAGAGGAAGAGGGGGAGAGAGGAGGAGAGCGGGGGGAGGGAGAGAGGGAGAGAGAGAAAGGAGGGTGAGGGATAGAGAGAGAGGGGGAGGGAGAGAAAGAGGGGGAAAGAGAAAGAGGGAGGGTGAGGGATACGCTTGAGACACAGGGCTCATTCCAATCACTTATTTTTCTCATCTTTTCTTGTTCTTGCCATTTTTTATACTCCTAGCTCCATCTATCGGGAGAGGTGAGGAAAAGATTAAAGGAAAAGTAAAGACAGGGAGAGATGGAGAGAACGTGAATTAGGCAAACGGAATGCCCTCGCTCCTTCAGACGTCAGTTTGAAGCCACGTCAGTTACAGACGTGGCAGATGGGGAGAGGTAGACACACAGGTGTCAGGATTTCCGAAAAGATACTTCTGCAAAGGATGCACTGATGTTTTCCCACTCTAAGAAAAGATTGAAAGTTCCTAACTTCATCCTTAAAGATGACGGACCTTGATCGATTTCCGGGTCAGGAGCAAGTAAAAGAAAAAGACAAAAATAAGCGATTGGAATGAGCCCACAGCCTCCTCCATTATCTGAAAAATTTCTGGACGACAGCAGCAATTTGCCATGTCCTCTTTTTCAGTGATAGGAGCGTCTGAAGTCATGAGGGGTCTGTATTATAGCCGTTCTTTATGTAATCGGCATCTGCGATAGGTGCCAATGCACCCATGATAAGGATGCCAAGTAGCTCTCGAAAAGGCCAGACTGACCTGCTGGGAAAAAAAGCTCAAGCTAGGTTTTGAAACAGCTGGTAGCTGGAATTACACGCTGGTCATAGCTGGATTCCGCACCAGGGCAGGCTACAGACAGGTGGGGGGTGGCTACGCTGCCATGTCGCGTGGTTGCCGGGAGACAGAGCGGTAGCTGATCTGGGCTCGTAAATAAAGTGCTAGGCTCGGGTTTGACAGAGAGGAACGGATGCGTATTCTTATTTATGAGGCTGGGGGCTGGGGGAAGATCCAAGGGATGGAGAGGGAGTGAGTTTGGGGTGTGATTCTCTGAGCTAGTTTGGGGTGTCTGATTCTCTGAGCTGGTTTGGGGTGTCTGATTCTCTGAGCTGGTTTGGGGTGTGATTCTCTGAGCTGAAGGGGTGAGATTCTCTGAGCTGCAGGATAAACTCGAGCAGGGCTCTGTCAGGAAGCCTACAGGATCTGGGACAGAACACAAGCCCCAGAACACGGCAGACACGCATCTGGACAAACAGAAAACTGACGGGGTTACTCGAGGGTGGAAAGCTGTGATAACCGAAGTAAACATTTCCTGCAATGCATGTTTTTTTTCTGGTCCAAGCCGTGACATCAGGACAGGATATATAATACATATTTGCATGTCTGGCGTCTCAAACTTGAACTATACTATTAATTATACAGTATTTATAGTGCAGAACATGTGCAACTTTATTTTTATTTTCATTGTTTTTTTTTGTTTTGTTTTTTTTACACAATGTTCGGTGCTTCTGAGAAAGCTCTTCAAAAATAATAAAGGAGGAGTACAGTTTTCCCCCAGTGTTTGTTTCTGCCCCAGGCCGCAGGTCCTCCAGATTGATACTGGATGACCAAATGATCATAAAAGTGGTGAGAACAGAGGGTCACAGACCCACGGCAGAAAGCCAAATCAACATTCAGCAGTCGTGGAACAGCACATGGGATCAGGCAGCCAGTGTAGCTGTATGTATTTATGAAATGAGGAACACCGTAGTGGTTTAGCAGTCAGGTAGCTTGTGCACACGGGCAATAGGAACTGCATTCACTGCACAGTGAAGTCTCTGTGTGTTTCACAGGGTGACAGAGCGATGTGAACATTTTCATTTAGCACCTCTCACATTGTCAACAACCACTGTTCTTACAGTGTGTGTGTGTGTGTGTGTGTGTGTGTGTGTGTGTGTGTACCTGCATGCCTGTGCCTGTGATTGTGTGTGTGTTTGTGTGCGTGCTCTCATGCTCTAGCAGTGGTTTTGGAGGACGCAGTCGAAATGTTTCACCTCAGTGTGAGGTAGCACACAGGGCTCGTATCCACTCTCCCATCCCATTCAAGTGCTTCTCACACTCACACACAGAGACACACAGAGACACACAGAGACACACACACACACACACACACACACACACAGAGACAGACAGAGACAGACAGAGACAGACAGAGACACACAGAGACACACAGAGACACACACACACACCCACACACACACACACACACACACACAGAGACACACAGAGACACACAGACACACAGAGACACACACACACACACACACACACAGAAGTAACACCAGGTCCGCGTTGGTTGAAGCTGTGCCGTAGCAGCACGGATCTGACGCACTATACATCATCCACACAGGAGAGAACTGGGAGATGACAGATCTACACCCAGAGTGCGTCCGCTGCAGATCAGACAGACAGGAGCGTCTTAGATAGATAGATCGCTACATTTATCATCTCATACTGAAAGCGCTTCACAGTGATGAGGGGGGAACTCGCCTCAAACACACCAATGTGTAGCACCCACCTGGACGATGCAACGGCAGCCATTTTGAGCCAGAACGCTGCTCACCACACATCAGCTGTGGTGGAGAGGGAGATGACCATTCTTAGCCGGTTAAATCAGGGGAAGATTAGGTGGCAGGTTTGGAATTTAGCCAGGACACTGGGGAACCCCCAACTTAGGCCTGCATGGGTGACGGCTGCTGAGAGGGCAGGAAAGGGTTATGGTGTGAGTGCACACACACACACACACGCACACACACACACAGAGGGAGAAATAAAGGGTTAAAGCGTGAACAGACAGACACGCGCACGCACGCACGCACGCACGCACGCACGCACGCACGCACGCACGCACGCACACACACACACAAACACACAAACACAGAGGGAGAAATAAAGGGTTAAAGTGTGCGCAGACGCAGACACACACAGACACACACACACACAAAGGGAGAAGTGCGAGCAGACACACATAAACGGACACAGAGAGACACACAGAGGCGGGAACAGTGTGCTCCTCTGGAAACAGACAGGCAGTAATGTTCGGCTCCTGGCCCTGCCTGAGTCACTCTGTGGGGGCAGGTCGGGGGTCTTCTGGTCCTGGAGGGTCGCCCCCCTGATAAAGACGTACTGTACACCACAAGGCAGCGCTGGAAGAAGCTCCAGCGTCACGTTAAAGACGCGTTTCCTTTGTCAGCTTCCGCTCCCGGCCTCGTCTCCCCCGTTTCACTGCCTCTGGACAATAGGGCCGCAGACAGGCTCGGTGTCCAACAGGGCAGAAACCAGACAGAAGCACAAAGACCCTCCATCGATGAGCCGGCCCTGAGTCATCCCGGCTCCACTCTCCCCGCCACCCACCCCGGTCACCCGATCAAACCCCCCCGCCTCGCCGCGGCCCCGGCTGGCCGGAGATCAGAGGAGCCCAGGCGCCTGGAGGACAGAGGCTGTCCCGGGGACCTGGATCTGGCGGTAACACGACCCCCCTCTTCCCTTGATGTTACGGTGCGCGACACAATGCGTCCCAGTCACAGGGGCGGGAGGATCTGAGCGGGCGCGCGCCGCGTCCGTCTCGGGTTCGGGAGTAACACGAGTCGGCCATTACTCACGATCGCGGATCCCTTACTCACAATCTCCCGGCTCATCTTCGCCGATAGGGCCCGGACGCCGACGCGTAAAAGCTCTTAAATTAATCTCCTTCCTCGCGTCGCTCCAACCCCGGTGCGAAACGCGGCTCACACGGACAAATCAAGCGCACGTTTCATGTTAAAGAGGCAGCTTTGGGCATTTACAAAGTGACATGCAAAAGTAATAATAAACCGCGTTTAAACTGGTTTTGTGAATGTTATTGGGGGGGGGGGCAGAGAACAGGTGAAGTGGCGGACTGGTGGTAAACTCTCACCTGCGTGCGGGTGAGCGCCTGTTCCACATCTCCTCGACAGCGGAACACACTCAGCCCGGAAGTGTTTGAAGTCACAGACCCTGCGCTTCCCAGCGCTGCACCAGGGCCGGTGAGCAGGGGGGGCTGGATTCAGGAGCCCTGGCAGGGCTCATACCTGGGGCGCTGGGGGCCCGGGGCGGGGGGGGGCTGGATTCAGGAGCCCTGGCAGGGCTCATACCTGGGGCGCTGGGGGCCCGGGGCGGGGGGGGGGCACAGCCACAAAGGAAGGCTTGTCAGAGGGAAGACTGGGGCTACAAAGAGCCCGCTGTGTGTGCCCCCCGCCACTGTTTACCACTCCTGGCAGCGTTACATGTACAGTGTGTGTGTGTGTGTGTGTGTGTGTGTGTGTGTGTGTCTGTGAGTGTGAGAGAGAATGTGTGTGTGTGAGAGAGAATGTGTGTGTGTGTGTGTGTGTGTGTGTGTGTGTGTCTGAGTGTGAGAGAGAATGTGTGTGTGAGAGAGAATGCGTGTGGATGTGTGTGTGTGTGTGTGTGTGTCCACACCCCCCTGCTGTCCTCCTGGTCTCACCTCTGCTTGAACAGGGCCTCTCACCCTTATCGTGGAAGAAACATCAACAGGTCAAATTTACTACTCGTACAACATCTAAGGTTTCAGTAAATATATCACCGGACCTCAAAAAGCATTTCTAAAATACCTTACAATGCAACAGACCCCTTACAGTGCTTTTTGGAAATCCACTAATGAAGTTGAAGACACGTCCAAACATCAACACATCTCTGTTCAGTGCCAAAACATTTTAAGGCCCGATTTGAAAGGCAGTACTATATAAAGCAGGGATCAGCTAGTCACGGAACTGCAGGTTTTCCACTCTCTCTTTGCCTAGGACCGATCAGTCGCACTAATTACCCAGGAGAAAAGAAAACCAGGGCTGGATTTGGATTCCAGGACCAACTGATGACCCCTGGTGCTGCATAAAGCAAAATAAACCCAAGAAGTCACAACATATCGAGAAATAGATTTCATGCCCAACTCACCGGTTGTCACTTTGTGACTTGACACCTTCACATATTTGCATAATAAATGTGTACATTTTTCCAAAATCAGTCTATTTTCCATTTTTTACGGAATATTTCTCATTACAATGGCAGCAAGTTCTTTTTCCTGCATTGCATGTTTCCATTTTATAACCACCAAAAAAAAATGAGCATTTGTGCAAAGAGACGGAAATGAATTAGTCGGCGGAACAAACAGAAAATATGATAATACTTTGTACCGAAAGCAACGTGCAATTAATCTACTTGATGAAGATCCGATCGGAAATCTGGCTGAGAACACCGCAGCGACTGTGCAGGGAAACAACGCTCCGGTGAGCACGCAGATGCCGAGCGCCATGGACCAGATACTGAAGCTACACTGCCACCTAGTGCCCATTTTAAGCAAATGCGTGAGAATATAAAACTTATTCTATATATATTTTTTTAAATCAAGACTTCTAACGGTTACTTCGTGAGCATAACGTCCCGTACACTAACGGAAACTTGCAAAATACCGTTATCTACTGAGATCGGAAAAAGAACGACATAATATAGGGCGACATGGCTCAGGCAGTAAGAGCAGTCGTCTGGCAGTCGGAGGGTTGCCGGTTCGATCCCCCGCCCGGGCTGTGTCGAAGTGTCCCTGAGCAAGACACCTAACCCCCAAATGCTCCTGACGAGCTGGTCGGGGCCTTGCATGGCAGCCAATCGCCGTCGGTGTGTGAGTGTGAGTGTGAGTGTGTGTATGAATGGGTGAATGGAGAAGCATCAATTGTACAGCGCTTTGGATAAAGGCGCTATATAAATGCCTGCCATTTACCATTTACCATTTACCGTTCTGATCAGTGACGTTACGGATCTTGACAAATCAGTGTTACCAGCTGGTATGGAGAGCAGCCAATCGATGATTGACAGCAGATCTTGTGACAGTCAGCTCATTTTTGAGGTTCATTAATTAGTCTTCTCACTTTCCATGCCAAATGAGCCTGAGACGGGATCAGGTAGAAATCGGTTTCAGTGTGGTGGATTAAAAACAGGAGACTGACTGAAGTCATTTTAAATTTATTAAAATAAAATTCTTACAGCCAACATGTAAAATCCTGTACAAACACAATGCGTACGCCAGGAAGGGAAAGAACTTTCGTTTCGTTGGGATCGCTGCTTCATGCTACTGCCACTCAAAACAAGGAACAAACCTTAACAGCACAAAAACACACAGAGCCATGCAGACACCTCTGTCTGACATACACATAGACACACACACACACACACACACACACGCACACACTTCTCCTTATAAAGGTGATTAATTCGGGAAAAAATATTTGCAGGTTTCGTTTTTTGGAAGACAAAATGAGTGGAGCAAAAGTCAGGATGATTGTTGGGTTGTTAAAAAGGTTTTTGTCAAGGTGAAACATTTGGTTATGCTCTTCCTTCCTTTTAGTCACTTAAATATCATCATTCAGGTTATGAGTGTCTCTCCGTGTCCGTTATGCTCATTTGTATTCAGTCTCTGCGATGTCTAATCTACAATCAATAGGCCGGGGCGAAAAATCTTAACTCACAATCCCAAAGCACCGACTCGGAAACAGCCGGCAAAGGACAATCTTTACAAGCAAAGACCAAGGTGCCTCATAAATCTGACAGAACCTTGTGCCCAACCATAAGCTGTACTAAGTGCTTCATATACTGTATATAAAACAACTCAGTGATTTAAAAACATCACTTCATATACCTATTAAATGTTGAGGTCCTAAAAATAAAAAAAAGCTGGGGTTATTATAGGGTTATTGGGCACATATCCTGCCCCTGCCAGACCTTTGGTCCAATAATATGCTTCATGGTCTGTAACCGAACACTGGCCATGCCACTATGGACTGAAGCTGGCAACCCCACTGAGTCGGCCAAAGGGGAAAACAGCAGGGAGACTCCAGTGCTGGAGGGCCATAGTGTCCTGGCATTCAGTGCGTTTCAGCGCCAGAGATTCATCCAAGCCACTGGTCCTCACTCTTGGTCCTGGAGAGCCGCAGGGTGTGCTGGCTTTTGTTGTTACTCAGCACTTAATTGACCAATGAAAGCAGTTAATTTGGGTCTGAATTGGTTGCTGAGATTATGGCCAGGACCAGGAGTGAGGACCCCAGCACACCCTGCGGCTCTCCAGGACCAGGAGTGAGGACCCCAGCACACCCTGCGGCTCTCCAGGACCAGGAGTGAGGACCCCAGCACACCCTGCGGCTCTCCAGGACCAGGAGTGAGGACCCCAGCACACCCTGCGGCTCTCCAGGACCAGGAGTGAGGACCCCAGCACACCCTGCGGCTCTACAGGACCAGGAGTGAGGACCCCAGCACACCCTGCGGCTCTCCAGGACCAGGAGTGAGGACCCCAGCACACCCTGCGGCTCTCCAGGACCAGGAGTGAGGACCCCAGCACACCCTGCGGCTCTCCAGGACCAGGAGTGAGGACCCCAGCACACCCTGCGGCTCTCCAGGACCAGGAGAGAGGACCCCAGCACACCCTGCGGCTCTCCAGGACCAGGAGTGAGGACCCCAGCACACCCTGCGGCTCTCCAGGACCAGGAGTGACCACTCACCCAAACCATTGGCTGGACCGTAGCGTCAAGGTTAAGGAACTGGGTTTGGGATTGAGTTTGATTCCCAGGCGGGGCAGTGCTGTACAACCCTGGAGCTACAGGAGGGGCAGACCCCGTGTTACTAAGTATCCCGCTGTACAGCATGTACAGTATGGATCTGAGTGTCAGCTCAATGCATTAAATCTAAATGTAGTGTCCACAGTTTCCCCACATCTAAACCGACCTGAAAGGAACCCGAGGGCCTACTGCAGGTCAGAGCCACAGAGCCTGCTGCCAAACAGGACGTCCACCTAAAACAGCACATTAACTCTGGGTAATATCACTGTCGGAACAGACCACTCTGAACAGTCATTCTATACTGGGTGAAATACAGAGAATAATGGTGGCAGTAAAAAGATATGAAAAGACATTTTTGGTAAAAAAGAGATAATCCGACACTATTAAAATGAAGCTCTCCTGAACCCAGCAGCCACTGAGAATGGGCGGTTTGAGTTATGGATGGTCTGAAACCATAGCAACGCATTCATTCAGCAGCCGATCTCAGCCCATAACAAGAGACAAATTGTTATTAAATATTGTGACAGAAACGACGGTTAGGATCAGGATTTACAATTGAAAAGAAGCGCGCCACACAAAAGTCAATAAATCGGCGGGTCAGTGTAGTCCTTCGCATTCCAATTAAATGTGTCTGACGAAACGGCCCGTTCCGCAGAGAACAGAGGAAATTAAAGGTCACAGGCCGGATTCTCAGTCACACAGTCTCACCGGCGTGACCCGGCTGAGGCGACAGACGGTGGATAAACGGAGGATAAAAATATTTTGGAAAGGACACGGAGTGCAAGCACAATGAGGGTCTTTGCAAAGTCATTCAAAATGGCCGCACTATCAGCAGAGTGGCAGTGAGTGGGTCCCTTTCCAGAGAGGCATTTTAATCCCATCCCCATCCCTCCCACACAGCACACCTCCCCTGTCTCAGGCCAGCAGAGTGCTCTTCATTTAGGACTAGCTTCCACAGTACAGCAGTCAATTTCCATTCTGTACGCCATATTTAGATTTTTAATTTCAATTAGATCATGACAAATACACTTATGACAAATACACGAGTCAAAGAAAGTCATAAACTTTAAATATCCTGACCGGATCATCTCCCATTCTGTTGCCTTATTTTGCAGTAAGTTAGAAAGAGTTCATTTTGAAGAGTTTGGTTTACAGTATGTTTAATGATACAGTACATCGGTACATTCTGCCACAGCAGTAATGTTCACTGGTGAGAGTTTGGTAATGGAGAAATGGAAGGATCGTTCACAGACAGATGATCTGACTGAGTCACCCCAAACCATGCCCACACATTACACTCCGGTGGAATAAACGGTTGAAAGAATTACACCTTCAGGTTGGGCATGAAGACATAACTGCTATTATTGACAAATGCATGAGGGCAAGTACATTTCCCAATGCCAATATCAGTGAGGCCCTGAAAACCTCTTAAACTTTAACACTCAAAATAAATCCCATCATCATGACTAAAGTGCTCACAAATTAAAACAAATCTCGCCCTCGCTCTCTCTCACCAACACACACAAACAAACACTCACACAGAAAAAGTGACTCTTGCCATTTAACCCAGCCCACTGCTGCATGTGAAATGACGGTAAAGTAGCCTTTGCATCATATTGTGAATTAGTATTATGCATCAGAGCATTAAAATAAGTGCTCTGGAGAAAAACTAGACCAAAGCAGGGGAAGTGGGTAGTTTTAATGAAGGAGTGAGTACCCCACCACTTACACTGAATAAACCATCAGCTGACTCAACACTGGCCAAGCAAAGCATTTCTACAGGGTCTGAACTGGAAGGGCATGTTCAGTTTACTGGAGACCAGTCATTTCAGCAGTGTCATATATGAGCATGAGTTACAAGAGCAAGACCTCAGTGAAAATATTCTCTTTTCGGTGGAGTGTCCCTGGCAGACCAGTCATTCAATCTTCCAAGGATGCATAGATGCTTTTCCGTTTTGTTCATCCAAGTTTTGTCTGTACTGCATTCCCAGTTGAACAGTGAAGCACTGTGCGCGCACGGTGTGGAAAAAGTGCTAAACAGAGTTTCTTCTACCGAGCCTTAACGGCACGATACTGAACGTTTTGGGTGCAACGTGGCATAACTCACAAACTGTCCTCCGGCATTTGCACCACGAGAGAAACTGCATACGCCATCAAAAGGAAGGACCACTCATTGTTAGTGGAGTGCTCAAAAAACGATTAGACACGAAGCACAGAAGACCGTCCTGACGACAGAGAAACGCAGACGGTCAGAGAGCATAGTGAGGCACCTCAGGCCGGCTCCTCTGAGGAGGCTCTCGCCCCAGGGTCACACAGGACGCAGACGCGCACGGGAGAAGCACACGTGGAGTTCACAGGACATAACAGGCATCGTTTCTTACCATCTACAAGAGCATGTTGTGCGTGAGTGAATTTCTTTCCATTCTGCATCTTGGCCCAAAAAAAAAGGACAACTGAGAATAATTTATCAATTTCTTTTTAAGTGCGATCAGCAGATTGTCAGTCCAACAGCTGGGCATGTAGAGAAGCCATTTACCCTGGCTGAAGGTGCCATTTCCTGTATTCACCGATTATGTCATACCGCAACCTTTACACGCACGCGCACACACACATCCTTCAATTGCCCTCAGACCAGCCACTGCTGTTCACCTATGTAGTGCACAGTAAACAAAGCGTACAGATGACTTGGGACATTATATGGTTATAAAGTCATCTTCCTAACAATCCTTCACTTCATCATGCAACGACCCAGAGCATCAGCCCAAGGCAGATCTCACAGTGCGACTCAATTGAGGGTTTCGAATCTGGAAGCTCCATGGACAATCGGCAACTACCATACAAACTACCGTACAAACATGACCTCTCCATCTCATACTGGGAAAATGAGATGCACAACCAGACAAAATAACTCTATTTCTCTTATAAAATCAAGGCAAAGCTAGGTATTTTGCCATGAATAAAATGGCTGCTGACTGAAACTGCAAGATAAATAAGAAAAGATTGTATGAATGAAACTATAAAGGGACGTACCCAGTGTTTAAGATAATAATAATAATAATAATAATAATAATAATAATAATAGCTAGCTGATATGAACAAGTTGTGAAACAAAGGAACCACTAACTGTACAACATTCTCCTCCGTCCGACTGTCAATCATCTATACAAAAATAAATGTATTATTTAGATGATTTTTTACATGAACACACCTACAGAGAAAAGTAGACTGAATAAAAGAGGAGAAATGGTACATAAAAACTTTGAATCTTCACCTTTTGATGTTTCCCCACTTTGCAATCAATAGTGACTTGAGAGACACTTCAGAAAAGCCAGAGGTGTTCAGAGGTCTTCGAGATTTCACACAGAAGTACGTTTCCCAACCACTGCCCACACCAAAGCCTTCCGACAGACCTTGGCTGAAGAGACACTGAAAATTCATACTTTTTCAACACAATAATAAAAACTTTGATCTGAAACACCTACTGCTTAGATGAGCCAGTACTGAAAAAAATATCAAGAAAGATGCTCTCCACTCAATCTCTGGTTGAGCATGCTAAATGTTAGGACAGGAGTTACGGTCGTATGAATTCGTTCAATCTTGTGATGTCTATTACTCTGCGTGGATAGATAGGTGGTTTCATACAGATAATGTACGAAAGATTTCTGCTATAGTGGCCAAACCGTCTCTTCTTATAACATCCAGGGCAGCCAGAACATCTTAACTGTGCTCACTGTAGACCAACTACACAAAAACTATTGCTGAGACTTGAATTTCATGTGGGTTTGCAAATGACTGCAAAGCTTTTTTTTTAAAAGAACATGGTAAGCTCCACAGCACACAAAGTTGAAGAAAATGAAAACAAGTTACTTTCCAACAAATTTACCGACATATTTCTAAACCTCAATGCCAGTCAATATTTCATATTGGGGAGGAAAAAAAAGAGAATTCTGCACAATCAATCAGCGATTATCAGCCTTCATCATCTCTTGCAGAGAAGACAAGAGGAGTGTTGTCATCTTGGTACGGGCCTTACCCCGTATCAGCAAGACACTGACTTTGCTTTTGGACCTTTTGGTGATGCCACTGAGTGGCTACTCACTGGTCACGGTCGTGAGAACTGTAGGGTTTCCCCAAGGAGCTGTGTAGGGACCAGGGAGATGTGGTCTAACATAGCAATACAGAAGGGTCAAAGGTCAGGGACGGGGAGGGAGACGGGACACACAAAAGAAACACTCAACACTTTGAATCGTGCAGCGTTTCATCTGCAACAGACCGGGTGTATTTGGCTTTACACATATTGCACTTTGGAGAGAGAGAGAGGCTAACAGAGGCTAGCCTCTCTCCCTAGCCTAGCCTCTCTCCCCGGCTCAGGGGGCAGGCTGTAGAGGCTGGGGGGGGGGGGGGGGGGGGGGATTGTAGAGACTGAGGGGGGGATTGTAGAGGCTGAGGGGGGGGGATTGTAGAGGCTGAGTGGGGGGATTGTAGAGGCTGAGGGGGGGATTGTAGAGGCTGAGGGGGGGGGATTGTAGAGGCTGAGGGGGGGGGATTGTAGAGGCTGAGTGGGGGGGGATTGTAGAGGCTGAGTGGGGGGGGATTGTAGAGGCTGAGTGGGGGGGGGGGATTGTAGAGGCTGAGGGGGGGGGGATTGTAGAGGCTGAGTGGGGGGGGATTGTAGAGGCTGAGTGGGGGGGGGGATTGTAGAGGCTGAGGGGGGGGGGATTGTAGAGGCTGAGGGGGGGGATTGTAGAGGCTGAGTGGGGGGGGATTGTAGAGGCTGAGTGGGGGGGGATTGTAGAGGCTGAGTGGGGGGGGGGATTGTAGAGGCTGAGGGGGGGGGGATTGTAGAGGCTGAGGGGGGGGGGATTGTAGAGGCTGAGGGGGGGGATTGTAGAGGCTGAGTGGGGGGGGATTGTAGAGGCTGAGTGGGGGGGGGGATTGTAGAGGCTGAGGGGGGGGGTTGTAGAGGCTGGGGGGGGGGGTTGTAGAGGCTGAGTGGGGGCGATTGTAGAGGCTGAGTGGGGGGGGATTGTAGATGCTGAGTGGGGGGGGGGGATTGTAGAGGCTGAGGGGGGGGGGGGGGTTGTAGAGGCTGAGGTGGGGGGGATTGTACAGCCCCTGGGGGTGAGAGGGGGGATGGTAGGGGGGAGACCCTGGCCTCCTGCCCCGGCCCGGGGCCTCATTTGCCCTGGAAGTTGCTGAGCTCCATGTCGTCCCTGCGGCGGCGCTGCTGGGTGAACAGCGAGCTGAAGGGGTACAGCTTGGCCTTGGCGGGGTACCGCTGCCCGGCGATGTCCACCTCGAAGTCGCCGCGGGTGATGAAGTCGGGGGTCACGACCCCGGGCGCGCCGGACTGGGCGGGCGGGGAGACGAACCCCAGGCACACGTGGCGCTCCAGGGTGTAGCTGAAGGCGCTGCTGGTGGTCACGCCCACCAGCTCCCCGTTACGGTACACCGGCTCGCCCCACCAGGGCCACAGGTCCAGCTCCGTGTCGTGGTCCTCCAGAACCAGCATGATGAAGCGCCGGGGGACCCCCTCCTGACGCTGACGCAGCAGGGCCTCCCGGCCGATGAAGTCCGTGTCCTGGAGGGAGAGAGGAGGAGGGAGGGGGAGAGAGAGAGAGAGAGAGAGAGAGAGAGGGGGAGAGAGGGGGAGAGAGGGGGAGAGAGGGGGAGAGAGGAGGAGGGAGGGGGGGAGAGAGAGAGAGAGAGAGAGAGGGGGAGAGAGGGGGAGAGAGAGAGAGAGAGGGGGAGAGAGGAGGAGGGAGGGGGGAGAGAGAGAGAGAGATAGAGAGAGAGAGGAGGAGGGAGGAGGGAAGAGAGAGAGAGAGGGGGAGAGAGGAGGAGGGAGGGGGAGAGAGAGAGAGAGAGAGGGAGGGAGGGGGGAGAGAGAGAGGGAGGGAGGGGGGAGAGAGAGAGGGAGGGAGGGGGAGAGAGGAGGAGGGAGGGGGAGAGAGGAGGAGGGAGGGGGGGAGAGAGAGAGGGAGGGAGGGGGAGAGGAGGAGGGAGGGAGAGAGAGAGAGAGAGAGAGAGAGGGAGGGAGGGGGAGAGGAGAAGGGAGGGAGAGAGAGAGAGGGAGGGAGAGAGGGAGAGAGGAGGAGGGAGGGGGGGAGAGAGAGAGAGAGAGGGGAAGAGAGGAGGAGGGAGGGAGGGGGGGAGAGAGAGAGAGAGAGAGGGAGAGAGGAGGAGGGAGGGGGGGAGAGGGGGAGAGAGGGGGAGAGAGGAGGAGGGAGGGGGGAGAGAGAGAGGGAGGGAGGGGGAGAGAGAGAGAGAGAGAGAGAGGGAGGGGGAGAAGAGGAGGGAGGGGGAGAGAGAGAGAGGAGGAGGGAGGGAGAGAGAGGGGAGAGAGGGGGAAAGAGAGAGGGCGAGAGAGGGGGAAAGAGAGAGGGCGAGAGAGGGAGAGGGGGGGAGAGAGGGAGAGAAGATAAGAGCGAGAGACAGAAAGAAAGAAAAAATAACAAAAGGTTGTCTTTAGGGGCATTCAGACCTCAGGGAAGGACTCATAAAACCTTAAAGGATTTAGAGCGAGGCTAATGCGTGTGTGAGGAACCGCACCTGGTCAAATTTGACCCTGAACTCGCGGCCGCACTCCAGCGGGGTGGTGAAGGTGTCCAGGTCCTGGCCCCAGAAGGCGAAGAACTTCTCGATGCGCAGACTGCGGAGGGCGTAGTACCCGGCGTTCCGGATGCCGTACTTCTGCCCGACGGACATCACCTCGTTGTACACGTGCAGCGCGTACTGCACGGGTCAGAAGAGACACGCACAAGGACTCGCCTTCAAACCCGGCCAATGATTCACACCCAGCGCTTTCACACGCCCGACACAAGGTCAACACGGGTGCCTCCCGTTACTGTGGGCGGCCGTAAAAACCAGTGACGCAACACCATTTCCACACACATTCCATAAAGCGTTTTTACGGTCAAGGTGAGCAGGAGGAGCGGAAAGGCAGGTAAGCTGAGGACTCACCTCGATGGGAACGTAGAGCATGAAGCCAGGTTCTCCCGTATGCGTCATGCTCATTACCCGGATCCCGTTGGCATATCCCACGCTCATTTCCTGTGGGAACAACACAGCGGTTCCCAACCCTGTTCCTGGAAATAATATTCTGATTTCTATTAGGGTTGTTACATGTAGGTACAATTGAGGACACCTGAGATTACTACAAATTAGCAGCTGAACAAGATCTCTAGCTCAGTGGTCAGCAACCCTGGTGCTGGAGAGCTACAGGGTCTGCTGCTCTAATTGATTAATTAATTACGGAACAACAACAGAAACCAGCAGGCCCTGTGGTTCTCCAGGACCAGGGTTGGAGACCACTGCTCTAGCTATTGAATGAGGTGCGCTTTTTCAGGGTTTGAGTGAAAATATACAGGATGGTAGATCTTCAGGAAGGTAGGTATTGGTGCAAAAATATTCCGTAAGTACCTGACCATAAAGATATCCCATAAGTATCTGAACAAAGCCTTTGCCCACACAAGGAACAAGCTGCACCTGAAGAGGCGACCTCTTACCTTACAGAAGAGGGAGGGGAAGTGTTCTGGGGTCATAGAGACGTACGACAGCTCAGAGAGCACGTCCATCGCCCGCGGGCCAATCAGATTCAGCGCTGCGGAGGTAAAGGTCAGAGGTCAGATTGTAGTTATATAAAAAAAAAAAAAAAAACAAGGGTTGGCCAACAAAAAGACTCTCCATTTACATGAAGGACACCTCCTGAGTCCCACCACACCCGAGCTCACCTGTGTACTTCCAGCTGACGTCCTCCAGGTGCAGGTGCGGGTCGTTGGGCATGTGTTTGTGGATCCAGGCCCAGCAGTGCACTTGCTGGTCCGTGGGAGAGATGATGAAGAAGCTGTGGGAGAGCAACGGCGCAAATTAAAGCCTCCATTTTGTGGAAAACGACAGCAGTCTCCCTCTCCACCTCAGTTGATATGTGGTGAGTGTTCTGGCACAAAATGGCAGCCGTGCATCACCCAGGTGGGTGCTACACATTGGCGGCGGTCGAGACGGGTTTCCCCCTCATCACTTTGAGTGTCGAGCGAAGTGCTATATAACTGCAATGATCTATCTATCTAAGACGGAGTTGAAGGTCAAGAGTTGATTAGACTAAGCAGGGGACAATCCCCCCCTGGAGCAATGTGGGGTTAGGAGCCTTGCTCAAGGGCCCAAAAGCAGCACTGATGTTACTGTGACTACATTGGGGTTTGAACCACCAACCTTCCAGGTCTCAGTCATGTACCTTAGCCACTCGGCTACAGGCTGCCCCAGTCATGTACCTTAGCCACTCGGCTACAGGCTGCCCCAGTCATGTACCTTAGCCACTCGGCTACAGGCTGCCCCAGACATGTACCTTAGCCACTTGGCTACAGGCTGCCCCAGTCATGTACCTTAGCCACTCGGCTACAGGCTGCCCCAGGCGGAGACAGCAGCCCAGCGCCGGCCCCCGGCCGCCCCAGCGCTCACCTGTTCTTGCTGATGCGGACGACGCTGCAGTCGTTCTCGTAGCCGCCTCGCTCGTTCAGCATGCCCGTGTGCACGATGGACCCCACCGGCACGTCCAGGTCGTTCGCACACAGGTGCTGCAGGAGCTCCAGGGCCTGGTCACCTGTGGACTGAGGGGGGAGAGGAGAGGAGAGTTAGGCTTCAAAAAGCTTTTCACAAGCCCACGGATAGTTAGCGGGTGACAACAGGCACTTATACAGGCTCCATATATTTACTACAGTTTATGACTGCTGACGTTTTCAAACGACACTGTAGTTAGCCCTGGGTTATCCTTGGCCCGGTCTGTGCTAGCCCAGAGCTATGGTTGGTGCTAAGCCAGAGCTATGGTTGATGCTAACCCAGAGCTACGGTTGCTGCTAGCCCAGAGCTACGGTTGGTGCTAGCCCAGAGCTACGGTTGGCGCTAGCCCAGAGCTACGGTTGGTGCTAGCCCAGAGCTACGGTTGGTGCTATCCCAGAGCTACGGTTGGTGCTAGCCCAGAGCTACGGTTGGTGCTAGCCCACTTCAGAATATGCAAGTGTGAACACTCGCCTAGCCTGGGGCTAAAACCTCTCTTAGCCCGAGGCTAAGGACAGCGTTCCCCTGACTCTCATGGGTAGGGAGAGTGATCCCAGCCCCGATTACCAGGGCCCAACAGATCTCTCAGGCTGGTCCTCACGGTGCGGCCTCCAGACCGAAAGGCGCTACTCACGCTCAGCTCAAACTTGGTGAAGGAGGACATGTCGATGACGCAAACCGCCTCCTTGCAGCACTTGACTTCGGCGCCGACGATGTCGAACCAGTCCGGCTTGTAGAAGGTCTTACTCTGATCCAGAGCCAGGAGGTCTGCAGACACGCGGGAGGAGATTTCGTGAGGACTTTGCCAACATAATAAAGGGATCACTTCTGAAATGAAGTGTGTCTGCGACCTTAAAGACAAGTTGAAACGGAAGTTGGAGCAGCACTGGCTTCCACGATATGACGTACGCACGAGTGAAAACAGATCTTTTCGGGGGAATTTCTGAAGGACTGGCACTCAAATGAAGAGGGGAACGTCGGATGAGGATGCCCACAGTGAAAAGGATATTGATTGGAGGGTAAAGAAAAATTGCCATTCCGGTACACAAAATCTTTTTTAGAATATGCACTTTAAGATACATTCATATGGTTCTGAAGAATTGACTAAATTGAGGAAAAAGTGAATTTTGATTTAAGCTCGTCTGTAATGTTCGAGATCTCTGAAACAGATAATTAAATTAAACCACCTTATTCTCGTGGTTAAATGTCTGGCTAACATTTCCAGACTGTTATGGCTCTTCACAGTTCTGTCTGATGGAAATGTGAGAAAGTGAGGTGTGATTTGGAGCATTGAGGGGGAGCACTGAGGAGCCCTCAGGAGCCCTCAGGAGGGGCGCGGCCTCACCCTTCCCGGCGGGGACGAAGTACTTGGCCCTCTCGAAGCCGTGCTTCTCCATCCAGCGAGCGCCCTGCGTGTCCAGCCGGTCGTACAGGGGGCTCGTGCGCAGCTGCCGGCCCGTCTGGAAGTCCCAGCGCGGCACCTTCAGCTCGTACAGCAGGGCTGGGACACACACACACACACACACACGTATACACACACACACACACATATACACACACACGTATACACACTCTCACACACACACACACACACACACACACACACACACACACACACACGCATACACGCATACACGCATACACGCATACACGCACACACACACACACACACACACACACACACACACACACACACGTATACACACACACACGCATGCATGCACACACACACGCATGCACACACACACACACACACGTATACACACACACGTACACACACGTATACACACACACGTACACACACGTATACACACACACACACACACACATATACAAGCACACGTATACAACACGCACGCACACACGTATAGTACACACACAAAAAAACACACCCATAAGCGCGCACACACACACACACACACACACACACACACACACACACACACACACACACACACCCGCATGCACAAGCGCACACACACACAGAAAAAAACATTAGCTTTACAGGATTAGTAAACGCGAGAGTCACATGGACTTAATAGATTTCTCAAATACATTTTAGGGGAGCAGTCAACTGTACACGGACTCTTTAGAATGTTCTTACCAGCAGCACGCTCAAGGGTTAACAGACACATTGAGAATGAACTCAATCAGGCACCTAGTCAGGAAGCCTGAACTCAATCAAGCAAAACATGTCTATCTCAGGGGAACCTTGACTGAGACCATTTCGTTTCGCATCACAGACAACTGGCAAAGAGCAGCGAAACCGTCTGCAGTATTAAAAAAGGAACAACGATAATGGGGGCGATGATCTGCATTATGGAGGGCCTTTCAAAGACCTCACTTCATTTTCTAATAAAGGGCAATACTCAAAAGTAATTTGCACCAAAATATGAAGAGTATATCAGATGAGTGCAACTAATTTAGCCAATTAAATACGGATATCATTAGGTGGGTGAGACTCAGAATTTGTACAAGAAAACTGGTCTTTGAGACGGGTACCAGGGATGTTTAATGACACAAGACAATGAGTCAGAACTCCATTAAAATGCGCAGTAAACTATGAATCTAGATTTTCTCGGGATTAATTTGCATATGCCACATTGACCACAGTTTTAATTCACCATTCTGTAAATATTCAGAATGGAATACAGTGCCTCAGACAATTTGTAGGTTGTCTGTTTGGGACAGTAACATCAGGATGGAAGGAACCTTGTGTGTTAAAGCTTAAAAAAGACTATTTATAAAATTAAAGAAATGACATTTTGCTGCCTCTGTTGTTCACAACTGGGACAGACATTTCCAGCAACGGGGGAAGGAGAGTGCCCCTCCCCCCTCCCCAGGGAACGTCAGACACTGAAACTTTGATTGACAGAGCCGACCTTCACACAGCACGACCCTGGCTGCCCCTCTCTAAGCCCCGGCCCTCGAGGCTTTTACAACGTGGTCAGCACAAGCGGCCAAAACCGTTTCCTGGTCGTGCTGAGAGACGGTGCTCACTAGCACCACTGTGGTTGGCTCCAGTGTTGTGTCATTCAGACTCGTCTTCAATGTAAAGTCAATGCTACAATTGCGGTCAAAATATAAAGTAATTCATTTTTTCCCCACAAGAAAATGTAGTCGCAATCTGTGATTTTTTCCTTCATCTCATGCCTTCCTATGTGCCGATATTATTTAAGTTATTGTTTTATTAGAACAATAGAGCAATACTTTGTGGACGAATCAGGGACAAATTACGTAACTCTCCCACACACGCTTAGCAGCTCCAAATTGTCCAACATGGCGGTTCCGGTAAACTTGACTTTCTAGGCTTCAAAATGTGTTTCACGAGGCCATGGATAGTCAGAGGGTGACATAACAGATCTATATTATATTATATTATATATTAGATTATATTATATTATGTCGGGCTGTATGTTTCTCCAGGCTGGGGGTCAGGACTCACGCATGACCTCCATCACGCGGTGCCGTAGGAACGTCCGGCTGCTTTGCAGATTCCCGAAGCGCTTGATCTCCAGAGGCCACACATTCCCCGAGGGGTAACCGTAGGTCATCCACTCGGCCAGATACCTGGGGGCAGAGAGGGACGGAGAGAGAGAGAGGGGCAGAGAGGGACGGAGAGAGAGGGAGGGGCAGAGAGGGACGGAGAGAGAGGGAGGGGCAGAGAGGGACGGAGAGAGAGGGAGGGGCAGAGAGGGACGGAGAGAGAGGGAGGGGCAGAGAGGGACGGAGAGAGAGGGAGGGGCAGAGAGAGGGGAGGGGGAGCGGGAGAGAGAGAGGTCTCAGAGACACGCCCACCACACACTTTAGCTCGACAGACTAACCTTTCATCAGGCCTGCTGATGATCCACTCACACACTGCACACACACTGGAGTAGATCAGGTTCAGTTCCCTGTTATCTACAGGAACAGTGACCTCCCTCAGGATCCAAATCAGCTCTCAGCATTACACTGCACCAGCGCGACACACAGACACTCTCACAATCACACAGACACACTCACAATCACACAGACACACAGACACAATCACACAGACACACTCACAATCACACAGACACAATCACACAGACACACTCACAATCACACAGACACACAGACACAATCACACAGACACACAGACACAATCACACAGACACGCTCACAATCACACAGACACAATGACACACACTCACAATCACACAGACACGCTCACAATCACACAGACACACAGACACACTCACAATCACACAGACACACTCTCACAATCACACAGACACACTCACAATCGCACAGACACTCTCACAATCACACAGACACACTCACAATCGCACAGACACACTCTCACAATCACACAGACACACTCTCACAATCACACAGACACACTCTCACAATCACACACACACACACACACACACTCACAATCACAATCACACAGACACAATCACACAGACACGCTCACAATCACACAGACACAATGACACACACTCACAATCACAATCACACAGACACACAGACACGCTCACAATCACACAGACACACAGACACACTCTCACAACGCACAGACACACTCACAATCGCACACACACACTCACAATCGCACACACACACTCACAATCGCACACACACACTCACAATCGCACACACACACTCACAATCGCACAGACACACTCACACAGGCACAGATACAATCACACAGACACAGAGACACAGAGACACAGACACACAGACACACAGACACACAGACACACAGACACACAGACACACAGACACACAGCAGTGTGGAGTGGGGGACTCACTTGCCCGCCCCCCCGGCGAAGGACAGCCCAGAGGAGTTCATCCCGGCCAGGACGAAGTACCCGCTCACGCCCGGCGTCTCCCCCATCAGGCAGCGCATGTCCGGGGTGAAGGACTCGGGGCAGTTCACCAGCTGCTGGATCTCACAGGACTCCAGACTCGGCATCCGCCGCAAGAGGGCACTGAGCATGGGCTCTGTGGGCGCAGAAGAGCACTTAATAACCACAATCACAATCATAATCATACTCATAATAATAATAATGCTTGTATCCAAAGTAACTTACAGTTGATTAGACTAAACGGGGGACTATCCTCCCCTGGAGCAATGCAGGGTTAAGGGCCTCGCTCAAGGGCCCAACGGCTGTGCAGATCTTATCGCGGCTACACCAAGATTTGAACCACTAACCCAGTCCTGCACCTTAGACACGAGGCTACGTGCGCACACAAGGGCACTCAGTACAGGGTCTCTCTGAGCACACAGCTTCCTTGCGTACTGTGGAGTATGCACTTTGTGTATAACTTGCATACTCAAGAGTAGGCAGGTAAGCGGTCACAACGTCGTCACCGATAGTACACACACCTAACTGAGATATTAAGACACAATAGGGAATGAGAGCAGAAGAGCAGGACCCACTGAGTAGGCCAGTAAGTGCCTGTATGAAAAGTATCAGATTTGGGACTAGAGCTGCAAAATTGAGCCAACCACAAAAAAAATAAAAAAATAAACATGACAAAAATAATTATAAGCAGAGAAAACTGAAGCTGTAAGCAGCCAAATCTAAGGATTACTTACACCAATTCAATGGCCAATTACACAATAGATGACTGCAGGCATTTAAAGAGATTACATTAAATGTTATTCAGCTAACGCTTTTACCAAAATGACTTGCAGTTGATTAGACTAAGCGGGAGACAATGTGGGGTTAAGGGCCTTGCTCAGGGGCCCAACAGCTGGGCAGATCTTATCGTGGGTAGACGGAGGATTGAACCCCTAGGTGCCAGTCATGCACCTTCACCACTACGCTACAGGATGCCCGGATTGCAAGAATGCCTAACAGACAGGCGTGGATATTTGCGAGAACACAAAGTAATATAAAATGTATAATTGAAAAATGTGTCGTGAGATTTTATCAGCAGAGGGAAATGCTTTCAGTAAACACACAAAAAAGCGGTTGCCTGGCAGAGGGGAATATCCTGCCGTCAATCAAGCCTATCTTGATATTCCTCCGTATTAATAATTACATTGATATTCTCCGGGGCAAGTTGGACTCGTGACATCCCGTTCATTATCTCCCCCTGCCGCTGAGATTAAGAGCGCTCTGCAGTGCCGGAGCACGAGCCTGCTCGTAAACAAACGTGATGAAATGTGAAAGGTCGGTTAAAAATAAAACAGCAGCGGTGACAACAGACGGGGTTAAGGCGACGCCCGAGCACAGCTCCCGGCCCCGTTTAAAAATCAAGCAGCTAATTATAATCCGAATTAAATATCGATTTAATAAGAAAAACGAAAATAAGAAGAGGTAATGCACGATGCAGATGTGAATCCAATCCATCCGGACCAAAAGATGGTGAAAATATTATGTCGATATTCCCAATGACAAATATCCGGGCGTTGGGGTTTCGACACAGATGAGAGGGGAGTTAGTCGGGTGGGGTGTGGGAGTAGAGTGAGTTACAGAGGCTCCACGGCTGAATACCAAGGACGTGACAGCCCTACAAAGGCACTTCACTGGCAGGCTTCAACACAGCCCCCTCCCCCCCCACCACCCACTCACACAACTCACAATAAAAGCTGCAAATAAAATCTCCCAAAACAACCCAAAGCCACAGGAAGCCACATCCAGGAACATGTCAGCTTGTTAAATCCACCAAAGCCTGCTTCAAACACGCCTGAAACTACTGCCACCCGCCAAGAACTGTACCTCTTCCACAGAGCTTCCAATCCAACTGTAGCTTCCACAGGCTTGTCAGTTCAGTTTGAAACAAGCGTAGGAAGAAAAGAAACACATTGTGTACACTGAAACACGAGTCTTACAAGTTTATTTCCGCGTGTGTGTGTGTGTGCATGCGTGTGTGTGTGTGCATGCATGTTCACACACATGTACATTCTCTCAGTGGACTCCCCTTTGACCCAAATACGTGCTCAAATATGTAACTTCAAGGCTCAGTGAGACTGAGACACACTCCTGTGATGTTTAACTCTTATCTCATTAGGAATCCACCGCCGTACGCGATACTGACCTTAACCGCACATTACCCTGCTCGCTCACTGGGAAACAAACAGCGAAAGGCATCGTGAAGGTGTTCGTGTTCGCACGCACGCACGGACGCACGCACGCACGCACGCACACTCACACGCACGCACGCTCACACGCTCACACGCTCACACGCTCACACGCTCACACGCTCACACACACGCTCACACACACGCTCACACACACGCTCACACACACGCGCACACACACGCGCACACACACGCGCACACACACGCGCGCACACACGCGCGCACACACGCGCGCGCACACGCGCGCGCACACACGCGCGCACACACGCGCGCACACACGCGCGCACACACGCGCGCACACACACGCGCTCACACACACGCGCTCACACACGCGCTCACACACGCGCTCACACACGCGCTCACACACACACGCTCACACACACACGCTCACACACACACGCTCACACACACACGCTCACACACACGCTCACACACACGCTCACACACACGCTCACACACACGCTCACACACACGCTCACACGCACGCTCACACGCACGCTCACACGCACGCTCACACACACACGCTCACGCACGCTCACACACACGCTCACACACACGCTCACACACACGCTCACACACACGCTCACACACACGCTCACACACACACGCTCACACACACACGCTCACACACACACGCTCACACGCACACGCTCACACGCACGCTCACACGCACGCTCACGCACGCTCACACGCACGCTCGCACACACGCACGCTCACACGCACGCTCACACGCACGCTCACACGCA
>NC_083774.1:8142743-8180243 GCF_963514075.1 Conger conger | reverse complement strand
AACCCACGTGAACACGGGGAGAACATGCAAACTCCACACAGAGAGGATCTGGCCCAGAACAGTGCTAATCACTACAGCACTGTGCCACCCCAGGACAAGAGTAGGAATTCAGAAATATACAGACCCAGAAAAGATTTGATTACAAGGTACAAAAGGTAAAATGTTTGTGTTAAAACATTGTTACAAGACCATTGTAAATCCCTCCCTATCATTGAAAAAGGCTCACTGACATGTTGACTCACCCTCTGCCTGTGTTTATAGTCTTTAAATTAGGGTTTCAAAATATGCAGTTGACGGACCGGGACTGTGTATCATATAGCTGTACAATAATTCAAGCTCATTGGTTGAAAATTGGTTCCAATTGCCACAGCCAACGTCAGCACGTTCACAAAGGAGGGATAAACAGTGTTGTGGTTTGAGCGTGTTTGTTGCTGCAGTTCCTCTCTTGACCGTCTGAAATGACCTATTGTACCTTTAAAGTATCACCATTCCTGTTCCTGTTTGTGTGTACACTTTGGCAATATTTACAGTACCAACGCAATAAAGCCTTTTGAATTTGAATTTGTACAATTAAAATGCGGCTTCTTTTCCCACACAGAAAACGGTGAGCATGCACAGGATAAAACTCCTGGTTTCATAACTCCAGGTGCATTAATCATGTTTGAGTCTCCCTTCAGCGCATGGAGTGAGATTAATCTGCCCATTTTCCCTCCCCCGAGCGGATTTACGCCGGGTCCTTAAACAAAGAGGACTGCTGACACTTTGTGAAAGTGCGAAATGCAAGTGCTCGCTGTACAATTAACGTTTCTGGCATCTGCACTAACCGCCTTATGCTGCGTTCGCGGATATGCAATGCATTTCAACGAGACGGCGACAGAAAGCTTCCGCCAACGGCTCAGTTTCCCCAGCCTTTACCGTCGTTCCGTAGCGGAGGGACAAACCTGATGTTGTTTGTTAGAGGCAACATGAAATCGCCATTGGGCTTTTGTTATCCCATCCTGTCTGTTTACCAGCACAGGTAAGTCCTGCCCATCCCAATTCATGCTTGTATTGCACCAAACACTTTTTCAAAATAATAAAACTAGCCCACCAAATCACCATAGCAACGTGAACATAACATCACCTGTTCTGCATTAACGCACAGGGAGTATAATCTGCATTAATGAGTATAATGGTTGTCTTTACCGTCAACATGTGAATCTTTTGTTAAAGTGCCGAATGAAAGTGCTTGCTCTATAATTACGGTCAGCGGCAAACAGTGTCTGCAGCAAACTGTTGTTACTGTTGAAAGATTTCAAATGAACATTCCATTTAATGGAACCAACGCATTTGAATCCAAATGGATGCAAGTTCGGTCTAATAATGCCAGCTAGCGGATTTGTTGATTAGCTGCGATGCATTTTTAAAAGGTAAGAACTAATATTACATTGATTAAAGTAGGGGGTCTCACCGGGAGTGTTGGGGGGCAGGGGCTGCTGCAGGGACTTGGTGAGGAGGTAGAAATGCTCGCAGCCGTGCAGGGGCACCGACACCTTCACCTCCCCCGCCTGGCCCAGCTCGTAAGCCCACTGCCAACACACAGACACACCACTCACACACAATAAAGAAGTATTCATCTCCACACAATAAAAATAGGAACACACTGTCCCTGCCACAAATGTTTGGTACACCCGTTTGTACACACAGTTAGCCCATGCTGAATTATATTCCATTACTGTCATTTAGCTGACACTTTTTTTCCAAAGCGACTTACAATTGATTACACTAAGGGGCCAATCCGCCCCCTGAAGCACTGTGGGATTAAGGGCCTTGCTCAAGGGCACAGCAGCTGTGCGGATCTTATTTTTGAACAACCAACCTTCCAGGTCCCAGTCATGTACCTTAGCCACAAGGCTACAGGCTGCAATCATGTCAGATGGAGATGGAATATGATTTCAGATGGAGTGCACTTGCTCACACTGACCTGCCCTGCGCAGTTGATGAAGTACTGGCATTCGATGGGTCCCCGGTCTGTCTCCACACCTGTGATGAAGCCCTTCTCCACAAGCACGTGATTGACAGCCGTGCGCTCGTGGATCTGCACCCCTGAAAGCAGGCAGGAGAGAGCCCTCGTCATTCGACAGGGAGAGATGTAAACTCTCACTCACACACTCACACACTCACACACTCACACACTCACACACTCACACACTCACACACTCACACACTCACACACTCACACACTCACTCAACGGAAGCTCTTATCCAAAGCGACTCAAATTTGATTAGACTAAGCAGGGGACAATCCCCCCTGGAGCAATGTGGGGTTAAGGGCCTTGTTCAGGGGCCCACCAGCTGTGCGGATCTTACTGCGCCTACACCGGGGCTTGAACCACCAACCTTCCTGGTCCCAGTCACCATAGCCTAGGGGTGTCAAACTAAATTCCCAGGGGGCCGCAGTGTCCGTGGATTTTTGCATTTTCCTTTCAATCATGTGCCAATCAATGACATGAATGAGCCATGGTGCCAAGAGACCCCCGACACCGTGGCCCTCCAGGACTGGAGTTAAACCTGCAGACACCGTGGCCCTCCAGGACTGGAGTTAAACCTGCAGACACCGCTGCCCTCCAGGACTGGAGTTAAACCTGCAGACGCTGCGGCCCTCCAGGACTGGAGTTAAACCTGCAGACACTGCGGCCCTCCAGGACTGGAGTTAAACCTGCAGACACCGTGGCCCTCCAGGACTGGAGTTAAACCTGCAGACGCTGCGGCCCTCCAGGACTGGAGTTAAACCTGCAGACACCGTGGCCCTCCAGGACCGGAGTTAAACCTGCAGACGCTGCGGCCCTCCAGGACCGGAGTTCGACACTTGTGCCTCAGCCACCGTGCAAGACCCTTGTGTTGTGACCCGCACGCACCGTGACTGGCCGCCGCCACAGCGAGGGCGTGGTTGACATCGGGCGGGGACACCACGGCATCGCCGGGCAGGTGCAGCGCCCCCGCCAGGTCGTGGATGTTCACCAGGGGGTGCAGCTTCGCCACCTCTTTGGGCTTGATGACGTTACAGCTGATGCCCAGTACTCTGAACGACAGGGGGGACAAAACGGAGCATTCAGCGGCCGTGCACGAGCCTGTCCATGAACCCTTTCTGTCTCAAGAGTGCCATATGGCACTCGAGTGTAACTACCGTAAAATCCCAAGGACGCCATATAACAAAACATATCGGTGAGAGCAGGCCATTCAGCCCAGCAATGCTCACCTTTTCCGACCACTAAAGTGTACCTACTGCTTAGTATGCCTGAAAGCTAAATAGTACCAAGCACCGTATGAAGCCTAGTCTTGAAAACCGCCTCCACTACATGTCCTGGCAAACTATTCTGGCTGATGTCCTGGCTGATGCTTCTCATTCACCCATGCACACAGACACACAAACACACACAAACACGCAAGGCACCAACCAGCTCGTCAGGAGCAATTGGGGGTTAGGTGTCTTGCTAAGGGACACTTCGGCACAACCAGGACGGGACGGAACTGGCAACCCTCCGACTGCCAGACAACCGCTCTTACCTCCTGAACTAATGTCGCCCCCACCAGGCAAGATCAGTCGAGCACAGAAAAGTATTTGAATCCAAAACAACTGCGCATTTGACGCAGGTCTGGCGCGAAGGGAGGGACTGAGCTCACTTCAGGCGAGAGGCCAGGCGCTTCAGGGAGAGGAACCGGTCCTGATTCTGGGCCAGGCAGAGAGAGCCAGTCTTCACATAACCTGCAAACAGAGCACAGTCTTCCCATAACCTGCAAACTGAGCACAGTCTTCACATAACCCGCAACCAGAGCACTGTCTCCACATAACCTGCAAACAGAGCAGTCTTCATATAACCTGGTTCAGTTCAGGCCACTGCGAGCAGAAACTCACAGATTCCTGAGGGCCACAGAGTCTTTATGTACTCCACACAAAGGAATGACCCCAGAATCATTTTGGGTATCGCTCTTAAATGGATGAATCCTCAAAGTGAAAAGCATAGGCTTTACAGAGGCAGCAGGTAAGTTTTCAACAACGTAAATAATCCAACATAAAATACAAGCAACACACTTACTTAACAATTTGTTATTTATCTGATGATACAGCTGATTAAACTAAGCAGCGGGCAATCCCCCCTGGAGCAGTGCAGGGTTAAGGGCCCAACAGCTGTGTGGATCTTACGCCGGGCCTGGAACAACCAACCTTCCGGGTCCCAGTCATGTACCTTGGCCACTAGGCTACAGACTGGCCCAGCAGCATAAATGTAACATATTATAAGTTTGACAACAGTCAACCCAGAAGGCTGATGGTGCTTGGGATGGTCACAGAGGGCACCCACCTGTCTTGACGCCGGTCTCCTCCTCCAGGCGCTCGTAGAGAGAGTTGGAGTAGTCGGCCATCTGGCTCTCGATGGAGATGGTCTTAGCCACGCTGATGATGCCCGCACACAGCCGAGTCGTACCCGCACCGAGTCTGCCGCAAACAGAGCGCCAGAAAGCGTCACCACGGAACGCCAACTGCCCATACACACACACACCAACAGAATCTGCTCCATAGTTCATAACCAGGGGGCTATATCAAAAAGCAGGATTACCGAGTTAGCTGGATCAGTTCACAGAGTAAAACGTGGAACAGACGTTCCCTTCAGTCCACGTTCCAGTTTGGAAAGGGCTCCAGGTTTTACTCGGTGAACTGTTCCCGCTAACCTCGTTATCCTGCATCGCGTTATGCCCCCCGCTGCGCGTACACGCAGTGTCAATCAAAAAAGGCCCGAGATGTACGTTCTCTCTTATTCGTGGGCTGTATGCAGAAGCGGTTGCTCCAAACAATGTTCAAATCTCTCGGATGGCTGACCTTCCCTGCTCCAGCAGGACTATCTCTGTCCAGCCCAGTTTGGCAAGGTGGTATGCCACGGAGGTGCCCACGATCCCCCCACCACAGATGACAACACGGGCCTGGCTGGGTAGAGGGGTGGCATGGGACTCCCCAGCCGTGACCAGGTGTCGCGGAGAGAGCCACAGGACATGTCGACCCGGTACTGATCCCCAGCATCCATAATTACAGAGGACTTGACGGAGCAAAGTAGGGTACAGGGTACCAGAGCTCCGCACGCAGCAGCGCATAACTACCTCCTGAAATACACAGAAAACGACTAACTTTACTGCAATAATTAATGCTGCTAAACATATCCATTGGCCCAAACCTATAGCATGTATAAAGCAAAGAAAGCGTAAAACTATGCTTAGACATGTATTAAGTCAGGCCGGGCACCAAAACATTAAAAACTGAAGTACTACAGCCACAAGTAATATTATACCTAACAAAATATATCGGCGATCGCTACACATGAAAATAATATAACTGCAGACGCAGTGAACAGAGACTGACAATGGCCGATTCCATGAAGGCTGCGGTTCAAACACTGGAGCCAGTTCATGTTAGCTAAAGACAAGTTAGGAATGAACTGTTTGTTCCCCGAAAAGCTAATGATAGCCTAGACCAAATGAATCAACGGTATGTCAATGCATACGATCGACTTTAAACAAGTGATAGCCAAATAACATTCTCCCCTTATAATCAAAAACACTGTTAGCAACAACACAGCCTGCAGTTCACGGAGGAACTGATCGCAATATTATCGGGCGTTTTCTGGGATCGCACCTTCACCGTCCTTTTCAAGCGCCCTTCAATTTATGAACGCCACCTTCAAACATCTGCGGTTCAGTCAAATCAACTTGCTTTCTTTACCTAACGTTTGAGAGATCACTGGTGGTCGTCTCCCCACGCCCCCTCGGCTTCGCAGCTTTTCCGACACATATGTCACTTGTGTTTCCTGTAAACAATGTTTTGGTAGGCACTGAGGTGGCAGCTCGTGCACCCGGTACAACAGGTACAACAACAGAAACGTCGGTACAACAGAAACGCACTTTAATGTCGTTTCTCTTTCGCACGGCCTACGCGTCGTATTTAATCCCCGGCACTCGCGTGAAACTCCGGCTGTTGGGACACACGGTATTTGCAGAATACAAGCGGAACCTTCCACAGCGATCGTAACCTCCAAAAGAACTACAATTTTGCGTGTGCACGTTGCTTGGGATTGAGAGCTTCCGTTTGCGCAGCAAACCAATAGGAGGAAGCCATTTAACTGCAATATAACCAATGCTGTTCTCGCACCATAAACTTACACAGTACACGCTCTCTATGGTTCGCACAAATCCGGAAATATTGAAGTATCCAATCAAAGCGAATATTTTCGTTGAAGTTCACATTCCAGAACGTTTTCAAAACAGGACAGTGATGTGTTTAGAATGAAAATATTTCCGTTTATTTAAAAAATATATAACAGACATGGTTAGATACCTATAAGAGACGGTGAAAGGATGTTGGTTGCAAATAAAATCAGGGAAACCAAGTATTTGCATGACCTCTATCATTGTCCTCGGCCGTCCGTAAGTATCCTTAGGTGGAAATTAGGAAAAGCCTTAAAATAGCCAATTCGACGCACACGAGTGCCCCGTTCTGGTGAATTATTTCAAATGCCTCGTTTCCTTACCTTTTTTCTTTGATTTATTTTGAACGTCACAAGAAAACCAGATTCTTCAGCAGGACCGGAATGGAATAAAATAAAAAGATTTGTTTGCAATTATTTCTGGTGAAAGGTGGAACAACCAGTTATGTTTAAGGGGCAAATTACTTTTTTATATGGGTGATATCGGTATTTGATAACGGTTTTCATTAAATACATGAAACACGTGTTTTTATTAATCGGGTTGCCTTTGTCTGAAATTACATTTTGTCAAAATCTGAAAACATGTGACAAATGTGCTGTAACGGAGTGTATGTTAATCACAATGTATGACATTATCTTGTCAGTGTGTAGGAAGGAATGATAATCTGGGGGCCAAGATATGAAAACCTGCAGACTGTTTTTTTTATTAATAAATTGTCCAATTTTATCTGTACAGAAAACAAAACGAAAAAAAAAAAAAAAAAAACATTAAAAAAAAAAAAGCACAATGTTAATCTGTTACATCTCAATATTTCATGGCATTATCAGAGAGCAAAAAGAATAGCACATCCATGACTTTATACACAGGAAAAAAATAATTACAAAACAGTTTTTTATTATAATTATCATCATCATCATCATTATTATTATTATTATTAATAATCATCATTTCATTTTTACTGGAGGAAATCTCACTTGAAATGGACAAAAGACGGTAACTACTGATTTGCAGAATGTCTCGATGGTACTGGAAGCAGTGGAGGACCGGTGTCTAAAGCAATGGTGAGTTTTTCCCCACTTTGGCTCCTGGGTTAAAGAGTCTTCTTTTAAGCCTTTTCCCTTCAGTCCAACAGTGCTCCCGCCAACCCTTGAGCCTGAGACACTGCCAGCAAATTACACAGCCCCCTTTACACCGACGCCTTGTTACGGTGTGTCATGGGGGATCGGGGGGGGGGGGGGGGGGGGGGGTCTCGGTAGCCTGTCAGCGGGGGAGGGGGGGCTTTTTCTCGGAAAGAGGACCGTGTCCGAAACTGTCATGGCTGGCTGGCGGTCCCAGCGCGTGGCACAGATGCATTTTGAGGGGAAAGTTCTGAAGTCCTTGCAGTTTTGAGCAACTCGAAGGAAGCCCGTTCGCACGGCAGAGGACGGGGCCGGAGGGTCTACTGGCGAGGAAAGTCAGAACGAAGCGAAACAATTCATCTCTTAAAAGCGGAGCAAAAATACCAACAAAATCCCTCACCTACTGTATATTATATATTTTTTTTAAAAGAAAGAAATCTGCAACCTTCTGAAACCGCTGTAACCTCGGTGGGTGTGACAGTGCCCCAGAATGCTGTATATACAACCGGATCGACAAAGCCAAGACACAAGCATCTGAAACCAAACCTCAAATGAACAGAACAAAAACAAACTCCTTGCCTACCCATGAAAGTCATGTGCAGAATCCAGTGCGGCAACATAATTGCACCAGTAGCTCAGGTATGATTGTTAGCTTGATGTTGTACAGAAATGCTGTTTCTGGAGATTACCCATTTAAAATGTATGTTATCCAAGATATTAGGCACAACAGATTGGGGGAGAAAAAAAGAAAAAAGAAAAAGAAAGAGAACTTTTTTTTGTTCTTTTTTTTTTTTTTGTACAGCAACAGGATCCGAGTTGCACTGGGAAGAGTATATATAGACATTCATGATTCTAAAATAAGTCAAATTTTTATACACCATTTCAAAGACAAACCCCTTTTGCTTGGGCTCTATGGATGCCTTCTCAAAGAAAAATGTTTGTGTAGCTATATACACTGACAATCTTTGCACGGTTTACCGATATGATTACTATAAGCGACTTCACAAAGCATGGTTGTAGTTGGAGAACCCAAACTAAAATGACTCTGTTTGAACTTTACAAAACTTCTGAACAATTACAAATTCCAACAATACTGTGGGATTCTTTTCCTTTTTTTTATTTTTCTTTATTTAATCATAAGGTTCCAGATGTCCAATTGCAAGAAGAGGACAGTGATATCAGTCCACCAAGTGCAGCCATTTTTCAGCAGAAACGAGGTCAGGGGGAATCTGCTGCTGCAGCTGTTGAAGCACTGTAGGCACACAAGTAGATTGTGAGTTTCCATCTCTTTCACTGAACAATATGCAGGATCCACCACACTCGCCACCGTATCTACAGTCCCGCTGGCTTGGCCTCTGACCAGTAAAGGGGGTACGGTGGGGTGGGTGGGGGTGGGGGGTGGTGAAGGACATACTCACCATTTCTAACTCAACCGACGCCGCAGCCCAGTAACCATGGAAACCATCTGTACCGTGCAAAAAACAAAATGAGAGTGTGTGTGTACGCGTGTGCGTGTGTGTGTGTGTGTGTGTGTGTGTGTGTGAGATTAAAGCCTAATGCAAGGAGTCTTACAAAAAACGAGCCAGCCAAAGATATGAGCACAACAGCGAAGATCTGCACACCCTCGCATCACAGTGCATTTTCACTTCAACCCCACAACTGCTTAACGAGTGCGTTTTCGCTGCCTTTTCTTATGTCCAAATAAACCTGTGCTCGAGTATTACATACATTTTTTTCTTATGTAAAAGGCCAGCACATTTGCACCACTTCAAGATCAGGACTGAAAACTTCCTCCCGTTCACCTCACCCGCCCCCCTGAAATGAACAGTCGCCACCCCCTACAGCCAAGGAGGAAGAGGTGTTCACAGGCAAAAGGGGAATAAAGGCAATGAGAGCATACAATTCAACAGGAACTAAAAAAAACAAACAGACCCAATCATTAGTAAACAATAAATAAGGCTAAGACCAAACAAAATATATATAAAAACCAAAATGAAAAAAAAAAAAAAAAAAAAAATGTGCAATGATTCTGTTAGCATTCAAAAAGTACTTCTAAGATGCACGTATACCAAAACGCAGTTGCATTTTTTTTGTTATTTTTTCCTGGAAACAAAAGATTGCTGTTCTTTAACAGTGTTCCTTGCCATTCTGCGAAAAAAACAGCCATAACATGTCCATGCAGGCTTGCAGGAGGAAACAGACAGCACTCTTCGACTCAGACTCCCCCAATCCATTAGCCCATGACCACTATCTGCATCTGTTCAGCTTCTGCTAACAGCCAGACTGACAAATGGAACCATAAAGCGCTTGTACCAGTGTGCTACTCTGTGTCATATTCACTGTTACTCAGTCCAATGCCAATGCATTTTCAGCCTGATTCCAGGTCAGCTCACCGCCGGGGGGGCCTTACAAAAGCACTGCGAGCGCGGGAGAGGATTGTGGGTAATATTGGGACCCGTCAGGGCGGTTTCACCCCCCGTGTCTGGTCTGAGAGTCGCTCTATCCGCCTCGGCTTTCCCAACCCCAGGAGGACGACTATAATGGGAAACGCCTCACTCTCTACTACCAGAGCACACTATTTTGTAGTTTTTGTTGTTTTTGTAGTTTTCCCAAAAAGCCTGTGCTTTACACCGTAACGTGCGTGAAGACAGAGCCCAACACGGATGCATCTCAGCTACTCTGCCCTCTGGTAAAGGAAGAGCAACATGGAACCAGGCTGGCTGGCTGGCTGGCTGGCTGATCTTCACATAAGAGCAAGCCTACTGCATGCTGGGCCACCTCTGTCCTCCCAAGGGGTCACCCCTGCTGCTGACCCCTATTGGCTCAGATGAGAACGGTCACACTTCTCCGTAACACCCGGCAGTCCCCTGGCGATCAAACAGGGCGTGAAATATCTGCAACACCCCTCCTTTCGATCAATCGTGATTAAAAAAGAAAAGAAACTAAACATTTCAACACGAAAAAAACAAAAAAAAGACAGGCATAGCTATTCTTTCAACAAACAAAAACAATCAAAAGAAGGAGCCTTTCAGCCCTCCCACAGAACTGAAGTCCACCACAGAAACGGTGCTCCACATGAGAAAAAATAAAAATATGGGGAGGTACAATAGATGCACTGTTTTATTAAAATAAACCCTACCCCCTGACTAACCCTCCTACACCCCCCCCCCCCCCCCCCCAAAACAAACAATCAGCATAGAAAGCAAAATGGGTACAGCCAGTTCTTGAAACAAAAAGACCTGTGAAATAAATACAATATCCTTAGGTGCTGCTTGCACTGTCAAGTCAAGGTTGGTTGATTGATTGACTGATTGACTGGAGTGATCTGGAGTAATCTGGAGTGATCTGGATTGATCTGGATTGACATAAATGGAGGACTTGAATGGACGAAGCAGCACTTCACCACAGGGTTTCCCTAAGGGGCAAGAGAGGGAGCCTCTGCCCCTCGAGGCTTAGGGGTTAGGGGGTGGGGTAGGGTTTCTTAATGCTTGGATTCGGAGGGTGGTCCAATTCTGGAATATGGGTGGGGACGGATAGGGTGGGGCGGGGGTTCAGTCAGGAACATAGGGGTTCCAATATGGCCCTTGGATGTCATGGCGATGTGTTGCTTGTGTGGCAGCCCCCCCCCCCCCCAACCCCAAATCAGGGCAAGAGAAAAGTTGAGGAGGCCGGGGTGTGGCGTTTGGGCCAAGCTGGGGTTTTTAGGGGGGCAAGAGAAGGGAGGGGGTGGGGGAGGAGGGGGTTGTCAGATTGTGGCTGGATGGTGGCGCCCAAACCGCCCTCTACCTGTCCTTGAGTTCCCGAGTCACACGCTTAGTAATGCGACCACAGAGGAGACCCACCAGGAAGAGCACACACACGCCCAACGCAATCATGAACAGGATGTAGTTCTTGGAGGGCGAGGCCATCACTTGCATGGCCAGGTCTGAGAACCCTTCGGCTGGCGCCACCTGCAGGAGAGACGCGGTAATGCTCATGAAAATCAGCTCACAGGAAGAGTGCTGACGGGCCTTCATATTTCCCACAACAAAATCTCGAAAACAGCGGTCAATTACTGGGAGTTTTTTTTGGCAGAAATGTAACTTTAGAAGCCAGTCCTGGTAGGCCATCATATTTCCTTCAGCATAATCTTAAAACTACTTGGCTGTTGCTATTTAGCAGAATCAAATAAAGCTTCCAGGGAAATTAGCTTTTGCTGGGGTTAATCTAACGCAGCAGTGGAGGCAGGGGTTGAGCGCAGGATTCAGGTGCAGAGAGAGTGTCTGTGAGAAATTCTGCTAATTTTCTGCATATTAAAACATACTGCACCTGTTCAAATAACTTAAATTCTGGACCCAAACCCCATGCGCTCGCCCACGAACAAATATTAGGACTTTAAACTGGCAATATCTTTGCCTAAGCAGTTTCCATTTTAGGACGAAGAAGTGACAGGAACAGTACAGAACTTTGTGTCTTTAGATAAGGCCAGTGGAATATCAGGGTGACTCACTACTTATATACTGTCCTTTAACCACCAAGATAAACATCTCTTTCACAAGGGAGTCTAGAGTCAAGAGGTAGCAATATAAAGACAAAAATTAGCACACACAGTACACCCAGTTGCATTACACACACAGAAGGACAGTATTAAGCAAGGATAATTGCCCTTTGTAAAATGGTAATACAGGCAGATAGGAATTTGATAATCATTAGGTCTCGTTACGGCACTGTGTACTCACTGTTTAAAATATGAGAGCAAGCCACTCCAGGTAACAGACCTTTTTAATTTCATGTTGTGAAACTTAATGCAGCCTATAAAAAGCTCATTATTTCTGGCTTTTGCAGGCTCACAATCACAACCAGCCTTTCGGTCGACAGACAGAACGCCTATCTTCGGTGCTGGCTCAAGCCCCAGTGTAGCCACAGTAAAATCTGTGCAGCTGTTGGGCCCTTGAGCCCATATTGCTCCACGGGGTACTGTCCCCTACTTAGTCTAGTCAACTGCAATTTGCTTGGGATAAAAGTGGCATTATTATTATATGATATTATCATGTAGGCAGGCGTGTGCCAGCGAGTGCGATGTGCACGTGTGTTCAGCGGTCACCTTGGCCGCGTAGCTCCACATATCGATACGGTCCTGCAGCCTCTTCTTGCACTCCGGCTGCAGACGGACCCTCTTGTCCGCCAGCGCCTCCATTAGACAGGACATCTCTGAAAGCGAGAGAGGGAGAGGGAGACGGGCGCGGTCAGGGCCAAGCAAAACACCCCGGCGGGAAGGGAAGCAGAGAGAACAGACACAGAGTGTCTGAATAAAGTCATGGTACGAGTGCAGTCTCAACAGCGCTGGAGACACGTCTCTCTGCCCTGGGCGGAGTTGAGGCACGGTGATCGGGAGGACAAAGTTGGTGTTTGGAGGGGAGGACAGGGTGGGGTTCGGGGGTGGGGTGGGCGGTGTACTCACGACGACCACGCCCAGGCGGGATGGCGGCACAGTGGTGCTTGATGTCCAAGGCGCAGGCAGTGTGCAGGACGGGGTCAACGAAGATATCGGCCTTGCTCTCCTTCAACATGTTGAGCACCTCCTGGAGGGGGACAGAGGCACAGCAATTCACAGGGTTTAGATCAGCGGTCACCGACCCAGTTCCTGGAGATCCATCCTGTAGAATTTCACTCCAAACCTAATAGAGCACACCTCATGCAAGACCCAGAGCAGGGCTGCCCAACCCTGTTCCTGGAGATCTAACATCTTGTAGGCTTTAACACCAACCCTAACAATGCACACCTCCTTCAACAGCCAGAGCAGGGCTGCCCAACCCTGTTCCTGGAGATCTACTGCCTTGTAGGCTTTAATACCAACCCTAACAAAGTACACCTCCTTCAACAGCTGGAGATTTAATTGAGCTTCTAAATTTGTAGAATGAGTTCTTCAGGTTGAAATGAAAGCATAAAGCACGGCAGATCCCCAGGATCGGGCTGTTGAAGGAGGTGTGCTTTGTTAGGGTTGGAGTGAAAGTCTAGATCGAGATTAAGGCCGAGTGGGAACATTTATTTTGGGTCAGCAGCTTGGAGAAGGAAAGCACCCAACCCTTCGCTGAACTGAACGCAGGCGAGAGCTTGAGCGACCCGATCAGGACGGACGACGTACCTTCTTGCAGGTGTCGTGTTTGATCTTCAGCAGGTTCACCTTCAGACACTCCTCCACCTGTCCCGTCTGCTCCTGCGCGGCCGCCTCCTCGGCACACAGCCTCGAGATCTGAAAACGGACAGGTAGACAACCAGGTAAACGGACAGGTAGACAACCAGGTAAACGGACAGGTAGACAACCAGGTAAACGGACAGGTAGACAACCAGGTAAACGGACAGGTAGACAACCAAGTAAACAGACAGGTAGACAACCAGGTAAACGGACAGGTAGACAACCAGGTAAACGGACAGGTAGACAACCAAGTAAACAGACAGGTAGACAACCAGGTAAACGGACAGGCAGACAACCAGGTAAATGGACAGGCAGACAACCGGGTAAACAGACAGGTAGACAACCGGGTAAATAGACAGGCAGACAACCGGGTAAACAGACAGGTAGACAACCGCCGTCAGGCGGCTGGGAGAGCTTCCCGCTTCCCCTGAACAGACAAGTGAACTCGGCCCAGGCCATAAATCTACTCTCGTCTCACCCGCTAGGTGAAAAGCACAGATCATTTAACCTGGACTGCTCTGACAGTGCCAGGCTTGTCGGCTCCATAAATAAAGATCCACGGGGTGTAAACGGCCCTTCCAGAGGGGAATCTCCAGGCTTGAACACCGATCACCAGGCTCCTGAGACACAGGCAGTAGAGTCTGGGTCTCAGGTCATCCAGTCATCCAAGCTCAGGAAGGCCACAGATGGCAGTTGGAGGAAAAACGACGATTCCTCCAGAAAGCAGATGTGACTATAAATCAATGAGACGCCTCTCTTTATTGCCATGTGTGGCATCATCTAGTGGGAATATAGGGGGGGGGGGCTGTTGTATGCAGTGTCCGTTTAACCCTTCTGTTAAATAACCCGTTTTAAACTAGTTGACCGTTTCTGTCAGCTATGGAGTAGAAATGTTGCGTCAAGCCTGATAACCATCAAACGCGTCAAGAGTTTGTAAGGGTAATTTTCTTAATTTATTCTTAATTGACAATGTGTGTTAACAAAGACAATCACATGATTACAAATAACCGTTTAGTGATAATCCTTATTACTATTAAGGCCCGGACACACCAAACCGACGGTCGGTGTCGGATCCCCCGGAGCCGTCGATGAGAGAGCTCTCACCGACGTCCGACGGCTCCGACGCCGATTCAACATGTTGAACATGGAGCCCTCCAAAACACGCCGACGGAGTGTCGGCGTGCGGGACACACCGGAAAGACTCGGCCGACAGGGCGCCACCGACGTCCGACGGCCGACCGTCGGTTTGGTGTGTCCAGGCCTTTAGACCACTTTCTGAATTAAGTGCTTACTATGAGTCTTTTCTCTGTCTCTCTCCAGCAGACAGACAGCCTTTGACCGTAATGTCTCTGCTTCTCAGCTAGCACATTCTGGTCTTACAGCAAGGTCAACAAGGGGTATTCAGAAGACAAAATACTGATAAATGTTAGTGGCCAGCTTCATGTCTTTTTGTTTTGGTAAAGCCCCCCCTTCAGGAAAAGTGTGTATAAGAGTCTTACTGTGTCTGATTCAAATCAGACAGCCGGTAAGCTTTCTCACTTTCTGTCATTTCTTTGCAAATAAATACGAAAGTTAAAGAGAAGAATAGCTATTGTTGTGTTTTTACTGGATCTGTTTCATCAGACGATGCTCATATGTGAAATGTTAAAAAGGGCAAGTTTCACCTCATTTGTGTAAAGGTCTTTGTAGAAGATTGAACCATTGGCCAATCTCCAACCCTGATCTCCAACCCTGTCCCCTGACCTGACCGTGACCCTGTCATGGACCACTGTATCCCTGCCGGGTTTCCTCCCGAGATTTTTCTCCCCACTATACAGTTTTATTTTACTTTTACCTCGTGGGCTATGCGGGGGTTAAGGGCCTTTTTTCTTCCCTTCTGTTACTCTGTAAAGCGTCTTTGGGACAGTCTTCTGTGAAAAGCGCTAGACAAATAAAATATGAATTGAAGAGCTGGCCTCACCTCCTCTGTGCAGTGCATCTGGAGCTGGGGGTCCAGCCTGTAGTCCAGGGCAGACTCCTGCAGGATGACCCTTATCTGGTCCTCACAGTCAGGGGAGAGTCGCTGTACGCACAGACACAGACACAGACACAGACACAGACACAGACACAGACACAGACACAGACACACAGACACACAGACACACAGACACACAGACACACAGACACACAGACACACAGACACACAGACACACAGACACAGACACAGACACAGACAAGCTTTGGTGAGAATAGTGTATCACAATTACCCATACAATTACCCACATCATAATAAGATCAGGGCAGCTGTTGGGCCCTTGACCAAGGCCCTTAACCCTGCATTGCTCAAAGGGGGATTGTCCCTGGATTAGTCTAATTAACTGCAAGTTGCTTTGGATAAAATTGTCACCTAAATTATTATATATAACAAATTATTATGATTATTATTATTATTATTATTATTATAAATAAATCAGCATTGCAGTTACCTGGTCGGCATATTTGAGTTTCAGGCAGGAGATGACCTGGCCCTCTAGTTCGCTGTCGTCAGTGGCCTTGTTCAGGATGCCCTGGCAGAACTTGGGGATGTCCGCCTTGCACGCCTTCCGCAACACAGGGTTCAACCTGTAGTCTGAGGAGGGCAGAGGAAACCAACCGGGGTTTGTAATCCACTTGGATGACCAAGTGGCCTTTTCTCATGATTTATCATCATACCAGGGGACCAAGGATTTAGATTCTCCCAGAAGCTCACAAACACAAGTGGCTGCCGGTGGTATTGCAGCTTATTACGGATTTGGAGGCAAAAAGGCAAATTTTCCCCATTGAATTCCATTCAAAACTATGAATTTGCCCTGGGGAAATTATACCATTTTGGACAGCACTGTTAAATTCTAAAGTTTCTTCACACAGAACCAATTACACACCAGGGACTTTTTCCATTCCAATTCATGCATTTACATTTAGGTACCCAGAGTACCACAGAGGGCATATGTACCCCAGAGGTTCAAGTACCCCAGAGGTCCAAGTACCCCAGAGGCCCAAGTACCCCAGAGGCCCAAGTACCCCAGAGGCCCAAGTACCCCAGAGGCCATGTACCCAGTACCAAAAACACCCCCATAGTCAAACATGGCAGCCTCCATGAACAGGCTTCCTGCGCCACTGCAGCAGTTACCATAGGAATCCATGTCTCCGGTTCTTTCGCATGCATCCCCACGAATAATACGCCGTGACGGTACGGTTCACAAACCGCTCCATAAAGCGCACGCGGGTAGGGGCCTGAGGTCAGCCCGCGGCTCAGCGCAGTACCCGTGTTCTGAGTGATCTGCCTCTTGGTGATCATCTGCTTGCACTTGGGGTCCATCAGCTCGCTGTTCTTGTTCTGCTTCAGACACAGCAGCATGTTCTTGGCGTCGGCTTCGGTGCAGAACCGCTGAAACGAAAATTCAGAAACGACGGGACGCAATTACTCGGGCGGGGAAAACCCAGGGCGCGGTCCATCCACACAGCAGTCAGTCAGACTTCCAGGCATCTGTGCCTGAAAAGACACCACAGAGAATTGTACGGGCTTGACAGCACAGCGGAATAGAGAATAAAAAGAGCTATTGTGGCACTAGGGAGATGACGTCTCGGGTTTAACCCTGCATTCAACTTCTCAGTAACTTGAAGAATTAAAGCAAGAATTCTTTTGTTGACACCCACGCAGTTTTGGAGACGTCAAAAAATGTTTTGTTTATCTCGAAATTAAAGTTAGGAAAAAACGACGCCTGGATGCCATTTCCAAAAACATATTTTTACCTCCTCGCCTCCCTTCCTACTCGCTTAGCTCCTCACTACACCCAGGAAAGGAGGCGAGGACAAAGGAAACAAGGACACATTGATTTGGTGAATGGAATGTCCTTGCCCTTTCAGTTATAGTTTGAATCATGTCAGTTACAGACATGGCGTTATGGGGTAGAGGTGGACGCACAGGTCCAACCGTTCGAGAATCCTTCAAGGAGCATTAAATTACACATAGCGCAAATACGCTTTACGTGGTAACAGAAGGGAAGAAAAATGTGAAATATTATCCCTGAACCACCAAAGTAGCATATGAGGTAAACGACCTCCCCTGGTCGGGAGAAGAACACACAAACAGTGGTGAGAAAAACAAGTTCAAGATGGGAAGAAATCTCGAGAGGAACCTGGCTACAGGGGGCTTCCCATCCTCTACTGGCCTACAGGCTAAGATGGTAACAGTTCAGGTAGCAAACTCGCAGGTAATCGAGAAAGTCCACATGGATGGATGTACAGTATGCAGTTCAGATGGGGGGGGGGGGTTAGTGGGTTGGAACCAAATTTGGCGGACCTCGATCGATTCCCAGGTCTGTCAATGAACATGGAAGACAAGGACGGATGAAATAAGCGATTGGACCAGGGAGCAGTGGCAGCCCCGTTCCTCTCCAGTGCCGACTCCTCACCTTGATCATCTGCTTGCAGACCCTCATGAGCTGGTAGTCCAGCTCGGGGTCCATCATCTCCACCTCCTGCAGCTTGAAGACCTTCTGGTGGCAGCGCTGCGCCAGCTGCTTCTTATTCTCCTTCAGGCACTCGATCACCTGAGGGTAGGGGAAGAGGAGGACTCTTACAGAACAGCACTCCCTTAGCCACAAAGCTCCTACCATCTTACCTACCTGCGTACATATGATCTTTCTGTCGCACAGAGTGTGTCATTGTACCCCATAGACTCACAACCACAGGCAAATTAAAAACTTTTTTTTTTTTTGAATTCACAACACAGCTTTAAAACTTTTAGACATCCTTTTTTGTTTTTGATTTCATTTTCTAGTAGTGATGTTACAGGTACAGCTGTATAAGTATAGGTTCAGCGGCGCGACAGCATTCATTTTTAATTCACAACACTAAACCGTGGTTTGTTCTGCTAATGCGATCCTGGTCCTACCACATCAGTGGTCTTCATTCCTGGTCCTGGAGAGCCGCAGGGCTGGCTTTCATGGTTACTAAGTGCTTAAGTGATCAATTAAAGCAACTGAATACACAGTCAACGCACATCACCTGGTTTCTCGGGCCTGAACTGGTTACTGATGTTAAAGCAGAAACAAAGACCAGCCACACCCTGCGGCTCTCCAGGAGCGGGAACGAGGGGCCACCGCTGTATTTCAGATGGCGACACGAGACCACTCGTACGAGTCCCTCACAATGGGCGTGTCAGGAGAGGGAGTTCAACGGGTGAGCGGTGCGTTACCTGAGCGTTTCCGAACGCCACGTTGGGGCAGAGCCTGCTGATGTCCTGTTTGCACGAGTCGAAGAGCTCGGGCTCCAGACGGATGTCCTCAGACTGCAGGGGGCGGGACAGTGGGGCGGGGGACAGTGGGGCAGGAGGGGGCGGACAGGCTGAATCAATGCCAGTGGACGTCACATCGACAGGCAAGCATTTCATCAGCGGTCACACAAGGTCTCATCTAACAAACTGGCCAATGGGGTACAGGCTGTTTCTAACCTCTGCCTAAATTAAAATGTCCGCTCCTCCAATCAAAGAAGACACAGAAAGGCAGTAAAACCGTAAAGTCGACCATGAAGTATTTTAAACTGCTCGGTATTAGGCCACGAGGAGGATTATTTGTGTCAGCTCCCGAAATGAAAAAGCACTCCCCCAGGACTGGAGACGCAGCAGATTTGCAGGAGGCAGAAGATTTAGGGGTTCCTCGACACAACGAGGCTTTGTCCAGAACCAGCTATCCATTCACAAGGCATGTCGATACCCAAATCAACAGAGGCATCTAATCTTAGGGCAGCCATGTTAATGTACCACCCAGAGGACACGGATCGATGATGGCTTCAGAGATCACGCATAAATCAGACGGAGAAGGCCGCTTTCTGTAGTCTCGGCAATGCAGCGGACATTTAAGGAATGGTCTCCGTCAAAGACAGAAATACTGGATACGTGATCGTTTATCAGTCACGCCTCCATTCCACAGAGCAGCGGAGTTTCACAGGCGAGGGTGAGGGTGAAGGAACATCTCTGAGTACAGCCAGGCACACCTGCAACTCCCTGGTTCTGGAGGACTATTATAGTTATTCAGCCGACGCTTCTATCCAAAAGCGTCTGCTGAGGATTCGGCACTACAACTCTGCCCTGCGGTGGCCAGACCCTCCTTCAAGCTATGCCTTCTCAAGCTCCAGACCATGATTCCGAGGTGATCAGAGACGCTTCCCCATAGCGATCCTCCCCCTGCAGTCCCGCCCCCCCACCCTCAGAGTGGAGGGGCAATTTTTGCCTCTCACTCAGGCGCCGAACACGCTCTGCATTCGAACCCGGGTCCTCGGCGGGCAGCAGCATTGGGCAAAAGTTCAGTGCCTTTGTGTGGGCTGGAACTCTGAACAGACTGTCTTTTTATTTATTAGAACAGCACTCCCTTACCCACAAATTCATTTTCATATTTCCCTTTCTCTCCCAATTTGGTAGCCAGTTTTTACCCTATCTATTCCAATTATTTGCCTTACCCCGGTTGGATGGATCAAGCGATGCTGAGAACAACACGCCCTCTTCAAGCCGTATCATCTCAAGAGCCTGCGACTGCCATTCCAAGGCAACTGGGGCGCTGTTGTACGCAGCGATTCTGCTCACCCCTGCGGTGTCCCTAATAATTACGCCGCTCCATGTGAGCCGGCCAAACTAGGCTTTGGCAGGACAGGGAATCGAACCCCGGATCCTCGGTGTGAAACTGTAACAAACTGCAATGAACTGATGGCAGGCAGGCATTTTATATAGCGCCTTTATCCAAAGCGCTGTACAATTAATGCTTCTCCATTCACCCATCCATACACACACTCACACACCGACGGCGACCAGCTCGTCAGGAGCATTTGGGGGTTAGGTGTCTTGCTCAGGGACACTTCGACACACCCAGGGCAGGATCGAACTGGCAACCCTCCGACTTCCAGACGACTGCTCTTACTGCCTGAGCCATGTCGCCCCATGATGCCTGCATGGAGGTCCGTTACTTTAGCTGGGCGCCACCGCGTCTCAGTGAGGCTGGTCTGACCCGGCGCGGGCCGGCGTTTACCCACTCACCATCTCCAGCTCCTCCACACGCAGCTGCTTCCGGCACTTCACCGAGACGCGCTGCTCCTTCGCATCCTGCAGGGTGTCGTTCCTCACTGTGGTGCTCAGACAGATCACCACATCCACCCTGGAGAGAGGGAGAGAAGGGGGGGGGGGAGAGAGAGAGGGAGAGAGGGGGAGGGAGAGCAGGAAAAAAGGGGAGGGAGAGGGAGCACAGTAGAGAGTGGGAGAGAGGGAGTGAGGGAGAGAGGGAGGGAGCATGGTAGGGAGGGGGAGAGGGAGTGAGAGAGGAGAGAGGAGGGTGGGTAGAGCAGGAAGGATGGAGAGCGAGAGAGGGGGGAGGATAAAGAGAGAGAGGGAGAGCAAGAGAGAGGGGGAGGGAGAGAGAAATAACAGTAAGATACCGCAGAGGGGGGAGGGGGGAGTGCACTGGGAGGCTATGAGGCTCTTGACACTCAAGCTTTATGTCCACAGAACTGGAACACACCGTATTCCCACCATAGTGCCAGAAAACAACCAATAAACTCCTCTTCCACAACTCACAGAGGATACATACTGTACCACGTAGACCCGGTCACTCCTGGAGCACAGTATGCCGTGTGTAATGTGCAGTGTGTAGTGTGCAGACAGCATAAATCATGGCGCAGAGCAGAACCAGTCACTCCTGGAGTGCAGTGTGCAGTGTGCAGTGTGCAGTGTGCAGTGTGCAGTGTGCAGACATGACATTAAATCCCAGCACTCACTTCTTCTTGATGTTGGGACACAGTTTCAGCACGTCCTCCTTGCAGGCCATCTTGAACTTGTAGGAAAAGCGGAAGTCCTTCATCTGAACCTGAGAGAGAGCGGGTCACAGGAGAGACACGGGCTCGTAAACAAGACACCTCACCCGAAACGCTCCCCGTTACAGTACAGTACAGTACAGTACCTGGCGCTAATAGTTGATTAGACTAAAACGGTGGACAATCAACCCTGGAGGAATGTGGGGATAAGGGCCTTGCTCAAGGGCCCAGGTATGGATTTCATTGTGGCTACACTGGGGTTAGAGCCACCAACCTACTGGGTCCCAGTCACATACCCTAGCCACTAGGCTACACTAGGCTGCCTCCTTGGCTTATTTGGGCTGGTCTAGGCAATGCTAGCAGCTGGGAGGTGATAGCCGTGGGATCTTATCGTGGCTATGCCGGGGTCCCAGTCATGTACCTTAGACACTAGGCAATAGGATCTCCCTGGGAGACCCACAAAGCATCACTAACTGAGGAGAGCTCAAACGCACTGCCCCCCCTATGAAACCACCACCCACAGCGATGTGAATCTCCCGCTACGCACTGAGCAGCTAAGAGACTGGCAACCACTAATTTGCAGAACGAGGACACTCTGAAGATCTACACTCCCACACGGAGTGCGTTAATGTATACTTAAATCCCTCCGCTGACAACAGAGCGATGGGGCTTTCCGCTCTCTCGGAGGGAGGCACATCTCTGCAGCGAGAGCAGCCTGGAGCAGGCCTGTGCCCACAGACTAACGGCACCACACGCCAGGGCCCGTCAGGCCAACGGGGCCCAGACAACCCACAGGGAGGAGCAGTGGGAGAAGCATCCTGCCTCAGAGCCCGTTCAGGAGCTAAACAAAGAGCCCGGGGACTGGGGAAAATCCTGCACCGCGAGAGCACAGCTGGAACATGGTGGAACCAGGAAGCGAGGGTTTGACATTCCCCCCCCAGACGCTCCCAAACTCCAGGGGTTACCGGAAGGTACTGCAGTTTATTAAGCCTCTGGTGCCAAAAAGCAAACTTCCCCATTGAAGTCTCAACTGACTTCAGTCAAAACAAATAATTTACCGTCACCAAATGATACCGTTTTTGGACAGTACTAATAAATACAAAAATGTCTTCACACTGAAACAATTACTCTCCACAGACAAATTTCCCCCCCCCCCACACAGAAGAACAGGTAATATTTTCTGGTCACACTTTCCTTGAACCCCTGACCATAAGGCTGACAAAAGACGATCATGCACATTAGCAAATGTTTGTGGCAAACAGAAAAAAAAGTTGGAATATGCTGGCTAACGTTAGTTAGCAATGGCTAACGTTTGCAGTCTTGGAACATGTCAGAGTTCCTGTACATCTCGCTGGGCGAAACCGAGGCCTCGTACCAGCTGGAAGTGGGTGACCCCAACAGCACACTTGTCGTTCATCTCCTTCTGGTGTTTGTTCTGCACGAGGCACTCCATCAGGTCACCGGTGTCGATCTGATTGTCAGCCACCTCCTGGGAGAGAGAGAGTGTGGGAGAGAGAGAAAACATGTGAGAGGGAAAGAGAGAGAACGTGAGAGAGAGAAAGAGAGAGAGAAAGAGAGAGAGAGGGGGGGGGGGGGTCTCCCATCTGATTCTAAAATGGCAGGCTTTTTGCACCCTGAGGAAAATAATCTCGTCACCTTTCTTGTGAAGCAATCTACAGATCAGAATAAAACCTCTTCACCACCTCCAGGAAACTCAACCCAGTGGCACAATATTATCAGCTTTCTGTGGCTATTTAAAGGGGTCACTGACAATGAGCTAAAGGTGCAGTACCCTGATTAAAAATACTGAAAGCTTCCTAAATAAGGAATTACCTATCCAGAATATAAATTGGATTGGATAATGGCACACCGGAACTGCGTGCTTCCAGACCAGGTTTTCCATGGAAGGTTAAATTTGGGAGAAATATCAATGGCACATTGAGACTACCCTGGATACAACCCCACAGCAGCCAGAAACCTTTGGGCTAAATTTAGCATTCGGACATCTAAACTGGTCATGACTCGAAGGGAAAGTCAAAGTAGCTCAGGAGCCAATCAGCGCCCACAGGAGGGAGAATCAGCCAATTAGATTACTCAGGGTATTCTTGCTGCCAACCGTGGTATGCTACTAATGGAAAGTTGATTTACTCTTCAAGGGCTCAAGTTTTATCTGTGATCACACAAGGACTTGGAAGTAATTTCCTCTTGGGTTTTCAGTGCACTTGTTCCTGGTATGCTATGGGTATGCACTTTATTGTACGTCGCTCTGGATAAGAGCATCTGCCAAATGACTAATATAATGCAATGTGAGTCGCAGGTCAGAAGAGAGACAAAGGGGCGGGCCAATCACGGGTCTCGTGGGGTGGGGCCATGTGGGGTAAGGCCCAATGAAAGAGGCGTTTGAGGTGAGGGGGCGGGACTCACGTGGCAGTGGGACTGGATCACTGGCTCACAGGCTCGCATCAGCAGAGCCTCGATCTGGATGTCCTATCAGAGGAAGAGGAACCGTCAGCGTGCTTCAGTGTGAAGGGGAAACGGTCAGTGCAAAACAACAGGGTCTGCACAATCCCAGCATACTCTCAAAACATCAGGACAAAGTGTGCACTATCCACACGTACTCTGAGCAAATTGTACAATTCCCCTCGATACTCTCAGAATGGTAAATGGTAAATGGTTGGCATTTATATAGCACCTTTATCCAAAGCGCTGTACCTATTGATGCTTCTCCATTCACTCATTCATACACACACTCACACACCGACGGCGATTGGCTGCCACTCAAGGCTCCAACCAGCTTGTCAGGAGCATTTGGGGGTTAGGTGTCTTGCTCAGGGACACTTTGACACAGCCCGGGCGGGGGATCGAACCGGCAACCCTCCGACTGCCAGACGACTGCTCTTACTGCCTGAGCCATGTCGCCCCCTAACAAAGTGTGCACTATCCCTGCATACTCTCAGAACAAAGTGCACACTATCCCTCCCATACCTCAGACTCCAGCTCAGTCAGGTTTCCCACAACGTCCCTGCAGTCAGGGATCAGGTCCTCCAGGTGGTCCTGTAGACATTCCAGCTCCTGAGAGACAAACGGAACGCAAACCAGTCAAACACAAGAACAGCATTACACCAGCGCACCAACGGCGATTGGCCGCCATGCAAGGCACCAACCAGCTCTCGTCAGGAGCATTTAGGGGTCTAGGTGTCTTGCTCAGGGACACTTCGACACACCCAGGGCAGGATCGAACCGGCAACCCTCAGACTGCCAGACGACATCAGATTTCCACGATGCGCAATTAAAAACCAGACTGCCAATAGCCCAAGGTATAATTGATAAGAGCCCACTGCCTAGTCCAGGGGTGCACAAGCATGTGCTACAGAGGGCCGAGGGTATGCAGGTTTTATTCCAAAAACACCTGCTGACTTCACCTCCTCTCTGGCTGAATGTGTGTTAATTGGTGAGCTCAGCCGCTGCAGTGATTGGCCGGAATGAAAACCTGCATCCTCAGCCTTCCATGGCACATGATTGGGCCCCTGGCCTGGGGACATTAAACACAGGGGATATTTAGTCCTGCGTGCTGTTCCAGGCCACAGGCCTCCCCAGCAGGACAGCAGGGGCACGGAGGCACAGGGGGCCACAGGGGGCCACAGGGGGCCACAGGGGGCCACAGGGGGCCACAGGGGGCTACAGGGGGCTACAGGGGGCTACAGGGGGCCACAGGGGGGCACAGGGGGGCACAGGGAGCACAGGGGGGCACAGGGGGCTACAGGGGGCCACAGGGGGGCACAGGGGGCCACAGGGGGCCACAGGGGGCCACAGGGGGCTACAGGGAGCACAGGGGGGCACAGGGAGCACAGGGGGGCACAGGGGGGCACAGGGGAGCACAGGGGAGCACAGGGGAGCACAGGGGTACACCCACCTGGCCCGTTTCGGTCTTCTCGCTGCACCACTTCCCCAGGTCCGTCATGCAGCGCTTCTGCAGCTCGGGGTCCAGCTTCACGTCCAGCGCCCTCTGGTGGAGGATCCGCTGAACCTCCACCTTACAGTCCCGCGACAGCTGGGGGCGCAGCGGGGGACACACGTCAGAGAGGAGGGGGGAGAGAGGGACAGAGAGACACACACAGAGAGAGACACACACACACAGAGACACAGAGAGAGACACACACAGAGAGACACACACACACAGAGAGACACACACACAGAGACACACAAAGAGAGACACAGAGAGAGAGACAGAGAGAGACACACAGAGAGACAGAGAGAGAGAGAGAGAGACAGAGACAAAAACACAGACAGGGACAGAGAGGGACACAGAGAGAGACAGACAGAGAGAAAGACTCATGCACATCATTCATGTGACTTCATGAATCCGAGTCACCATAGCAACCCCACTGATTGAGCAATCACATCATTGAAATCCAAATTATACTCCGTTTACCAAAGATCTTGATTCACAGAACAAAGATTTTGCAAATAATCTTTACTTGGCCAAGATTTATTTGCAGATATGGCATCTTTTGGAAATACTGGCAAATAATTTTGTTAATCTTAGAAGCATGATTAATTCCATTCCTCATGACCAGCATCATCATCATCAGCATCATCATCATCACCGTAATGGGTGGAACTCAAAGCGAGTAATTACTTACATGTACTTTTTCCGCTGAACCACGCTGTTAAATTCAAAAGAGTCAGTTAAACCAGTTTAAAGCTAATGTGAATATTAGCCCAAATGTGTTTGCACGGTATAACAAGCTTACAACAAAGAAGGGACGGACCATCGTGACACTGCAATTTTTCATTATTATAATTAACTGGGCTCTACGTTTTCCAAATAACGTTGAAAGGGTTAGGGTTTACCTGCAGCATTCGGTCTAGGACCTCAACAATGTACACGGTGCAACTGAAGAACATTAACACAAAGAGCACTTATTCCACTTGGATCAGGGGACTTATTAAGTTTAAGTTTAATGACCACGACAACTTTTCTTCACGGGTGCACTAACCGAATCGCCAAGTCGACAAAATCAGGAAAAAAGGGAAGCTCCCAATTCACAAAATATGACCGCAATGAATCCCTCCTGAGTTTTGGAGAGGGTGGTAAGGTCAAAGGCGCTACATTAGCAGTTAGCCTGGGGCCTGGTTAGCGGTACTAGGTTAGCCCGCGCCTGGGTTAGCGGTTAGCCCGCACCTGGGTTAGCGGTTAGCCCGCACCTGGGTTAGCGGTTAGCCCGGACCCTGGTTAGCAGAACTGGCGGTAAGCTGCCTACCCTTCGGCCCTGCTCCTCTGTGCGGTAAGCGTGGCGGTACAGGCAGGAGAAGATGGCGCCAGGAGGCATCATCTCGCTGGTCTCATTCCAGCCGTGGGTGTGGCAGAGGCGGGACGCGTCCCCCTGGCACTTCCTGTACAGGATGGGGTCCAACCTGAGAGGGACACAGGAAGTTAGAGCAGGATCCACCCCACCTGCTACCTGCTACACGGCCAGTGCGTAAGCTCCAAGTGGAAACTGAAAGGTCTCTCATTGTGGAAAATGACATTTCCCTTTCCATGTTAATTATAAAGGAGTTGGAGGTGCAACTGAAAGTATCAAAACACAGTCGTCGTCCACCACCACCACCACCCCCCCCTCCCCAAATAAATCCACACCATCCGTCAGAAGAACTGAATTTATGGCATCATAACAATAAAACAAGTAATGTGTACAATATGGGACCTTCAAGTAGGCTGCATATTACCATGCAAGTCTTCACACAGGCTACTGAGCAGACTGTTGTTCTCACTGATGCCCGGGCTGGGAGCGATGGGATTATACGGACTAGGAGTGATGGGATTATACGGACTGGGAGCGATGGGATTATACGGACTGGGAGCGATGGGATTATACAGACTGGGAGCGATGGGATTATACAGACTGGGAGTGATGGGATTAAACAGACCGGGAGTGATGGGATTAAACTCACTTCCAGTCCCGGGAGATGAAATACTGCAACTCCAGAAGCCGATGTTCACAGTCCTCCACCATCTTCTCTGTATAGAGATGCTCCATCAGACAGGAGAGGATCCTGCACACACACACACACACACACACACACACACACACACAAGGGATCAATACACAGGAATAACAATTCCGTACACATGTGGGGGCAGCCTATAGCATAGCGGCTAAGGTGTTGGGGGCTGGAGGTTGAAGCCCCAGTGTAGCCGTTGGGCCCTTGAGGAAGGCCCGTAACCCCACAAAGCGTCAGCTAACAAAAACGAATGTAATGTGTACCCCACCACACAGGGACCCAGTGACCTGGGAGAGGAGAGGAGGGGAGGGGAGAGGAGAGGAGGAGAGGAGAGGAGGGGAGGGGAGGGGAGGGGAGGAGAGGTGAGGTGGGGAGAGGAGAGGAGAAGAGAGGAGAGGTGGGGAGAGGAGAAGAGAGTACTGGTCCCAGTGGCAGTAAAGTGTGCCACTGACACCTCCTCCCTCCCTCCCAGACGCAGCTCCACGCTCAGGGACAGTCACCACAGCGTATCCCACGCACCTCTGGGCCTGCGAGACGGTGATAAATCCTGCCAAAGCTGAGTTTGGCTGGCTCGCACGGAGCGGCGTAATTGGCTCGCTGCTCCGTGGGCGCGGGGAGGACTCGGCAAGGGGGTGTAGGCGGCGTATCACGAGCTAACACACGGGCAATGGGAAGAGACGGGGTGCAACTGGCTACCAAATTGGAAGAAAATGGGGAGATAAAAATCTTTTTAAAAAATCAGGAACAACGCTGAGAGGAGGACCGTTCATAGCGTAGGAGCAGCCTTACAGCCCCCGCCCGCTCGTTATCTGCACTGTGAGACCGCCATTATGCCCAACCCCACGCACGACGCCCGCCCACTCATTACACCCCCCCCCCCCCCGCCGAATCCATCCCGCGCACGAAACAGCGCTCTGACATCTCCCCAATCCGCCCCTCCCCTGCGCCACGCACCCAGATCATCACCGTCAACCGCCGCAGACCTCCAGAGGAACCAACGCACGGGAAGAACCGCACGCTGACGATTCTGAGACACCGTGACGAAAGCCTGCGCTTCCGTGTCCGTTCTCGCCCCTCTCATCAGGCCCATGGAAATGGTACACTTAAATAGAGTCATTATGATACGTGCTGTATATGCTCTGCATGGCACACAGTAATTATGACGTGTCGTATGGTATACAGTAATTATGACGTGTCGTATGGTATACAGTAATTACGATGTGTGCTGTATATGCATGGTACAGCATACAGTAATTATGATATGTACTGTATATGCTCTGTATGACAAACAGTAATAACGATACGTGCCATATGGTATACAGTAATCATGATATGCGCTGTCCAGGTCTGTAGACTAATGAGAGATCTGGTGCAGCACTGTCCATCCAGCCTGACGTTGGGCAGAGAGTGTGCAGCTATTTAAAGTAACACATCACCCAGCGGCGCCAAACGGCCGCACTTGATAGATCGACACTCGAGTCCCCCGGTCCACGTGTTCCGTGAGTCACGTACAGAGAACAATTAACCCAGATAAAAAGCCACACACACCCACCCGGTGTTAACGAGAGAACCACACCAACAGAGCAGTCAACTGGAACTGAATATCCACGGCAGTGCTCACACCAATCTCCTCATCCTCAACGCAGCTGGGCTGACCCCGTTCGGTCTGCCATTTTGTGCTCCTTTGCGCCTTTATGTCTCGGATGTGTGGGCAGGTGTGTGTGTTTGCGTGTGACTCACATGGGGTCTCTGTTACGTGTGCGTGCGTGTGTGTGTGTGTGTGTGTGTGCGTGTGTGTGCGTGCGTGCGTGTGTGTGCGCCTCAGATGGGGTGTCCGTTGCAGGTGTGTGTGTGTATGCGTGTGTGTGAGATTCACATGGGGTCTCCGTTGCGGATGTGTATGCGTGTGTGTGCGTGTGAGAGAGAGACTCACATGGGGTCTCTGTTGCGGATGTGTGAGTGTGAGTGTGAGTGTGTGTGTGTGTGTGTGTGTGTGTGTGTGTGTGTGTGTGTGTGTGTGTGTGAGAGAGACTCACATGGGGTCTCCGTTGCGGATGTGTATGTGTGTGTGTGTGTGTGCGTGTGTGTGTGAGAGAGACTCACATGGGGTCTCCGTTGCGGATGTGTATGTGTGTGTGCGTGTGTGAGAGAGACTCACATGGGGTCTCCGTTGCGGATGTGTGTGTGTGTGTGTGTGCGTGTGTGAGAGAGACTCACATGGGGTCTCCGTTGCGGATGTGTGTGTGTGTGTGTGCGTGTGTGAGAGAGACTCACATGGGGTCTCCGTTGCGGATGTATATGTGTGCGTGTGCGTGAGCGTGCGCGTGTGTGTGTGTGTGTGTGTGTGTGTGTGTGTGTGTGAGAGAGAGAGAGAGAGAGAGACTCACATGGGGTCTCCGTTGCGGATGTGTTTGCAGGCCGTCTGAATGACCGACTCGCAGGCCTCGTTCAGAGCCCGGTCGATGCGGTAGTCTGCCCCCGGATCTGCCTCCTGGATCAGCGTCTGGAGCTGCAAACACAAAACAGATCAAACGGCTTCAGGAGAGAGAGGGAGAGAGCTAGAGAGAGAGAGCTAGAGAGAGAGAGAGAGAGAGAGAGAGAGAGAGAGAGAGAGAGAGAGAGAGAGGGAGAGAGAGAGAGGGAGAGAGCATGTGTGTGCGTGTGCGCATGTGAGAGCACGTGTGTGTTAGAGAGCGCATGTGAGAGGGCGCGTGTTAGAGAGTGTGTGTGAGAGAGGGCGAGAGTGTATGTGTGTGTTTATGTGTGTGAGAGAGAGAAAGTGCGTGTTGACAGAACAAGCAGGGCTCAGAAGGAACAGGAGCCCAACAGGACAGCACAGTCATCTCATTATGTCCCCATCAGTGTGAGATCTCTCTACTCGGCCAAAGCCCCGTCTGACTGCAGACAGCAAGAGATAAGAGTGACAGAGCGTCTGCCAGCCCGCACAGACGTCACAAACCAGCCTCAACCACAGAGCAGAGGAGACTACAGCACAGTGCTGCGCAGCGTGTGTGTGTGTGTGTGTGTGTGTGTGTGTGTGCGAGAGGGCGCGTGTGTGATAGCATGCATGTGTGTGTATGTGTGTGTGTGTGTGTGTGTCAGAGCCTGTATGTGTGTGCGTGTGTGTGTGTGTGCGCGCGCGTGTGTGCGTGTGTGTGTGCTCGTGCAAGAGAGTGTGTGTGCGTGCGAGAGAGCGTGTGTGTGTGTGTGAGCCTGTATGTGTGTGTGTGTGTGAGAACATGTGTGTGCGCGCGTGTGCTCACCGCTTGCTGGCAGAGGTTCTCCACGTTGCCCTTGTCCCCCCGGCCCACCCTCATGAGGCAGTGCAGGGTGCGGCCCTTGCGGTGCAGGCCGGAGCAGTGGGTCTCGATCTCGCCCCGGCAGTGCAGCACGATCTCCGGGCTCAGCGAGAAATCCTCCATCAGCATCCGCCGGTAGTCCAGCATCTCGCCCTGACACTCCCCGCTCACCGTGCGACCTGGGACAGCGAGAGTTAAACTTACACTCCCCACAGAACCCGGGTCAGAGAGGGTTAAACTTACACTCCAAACTCAACCTGGGACAGCGAGAGTTAAACGTACACTCCCCGAGGGTTAAAAACTTACACAGCTCAATATTTACTGAAGCACTTCCGACATGTGTTCAAAACCACAAACGTATGCGACCAACAGTGTTTGCAGCAAACAGTTCCTGTTGAATGATGTAAATGCACATTCCGTTTAGTTAGCCAAATGCCTGCCTGGTGCCAAGATCAATCAGAAGGCAAAAGGGAGTTTCTAAGACTGTCATCAGTTCCAATACAACAGAAAAGAAAACAATCGTGGATCTTACCCAGGTTGCACGCACGCAAGCACGCACACACACCTCTGTGAACTGTGTGTACACACACACACACACAGCTCTGTGCACGGCAGACAGAGACACACAGACACACAGACACACAGACACACAGAGCTCTGTGCACGGCAGACAGAGACAGAGACAGAGACAGAGACAGAGACAGAGACAGAGACAGAGACAGAGACAGAGACAGAGACAGAGACAGAGACAGAGACAGAGACAGAGACAGAGACAGACACACAGACACACAGACACACAGACACACACCTCTGTGCACAGCAGACAGAGACACACTGACACACTGACACACTGACACACTGACACACTGACACACTGACACACAGACACACAGACACACAGACACACAGACACACAGACACAGACACAGACACAGACACAGACACACACCTCTGTGCACGGCGGACTCCAGACACAGCAGCAGGTAGGACAGCCGGGCCTCTCGTGCGCGGGGCAGGTTGGTGTCAGCGTTGCAGCGGTATTTGCGCAGGTCCACCTTGCAGGCCTTGGCCAGGGAGTAGCTGACCTTGTAGTCCTGGGCGATCAGCTTCTGCCTGGTGGTCAGAGCGTCTCGGCACTGCGGAGAAACACAGCGTTACTCTCCAGACTGTTATTACAGCATCATCGGCACTGTGTGCGGTGTCATATTCACTCCCGTGGGCGAACAAAAAACAAAAAAATAACTGTCCTGTCGGTATTTTCTCCGTTATATTGTCATCTTATTTTCAGACTTAAAATCTTATTTCTTTTTACTTTTTTGCTACATAAGACAAAAATATTGCCAGTTGGACTCATTTCAAGATTTGCCAATGGAGTAAGACATTTTCACTTGTCAAGCACAAAGTTAATTAAAAACAACCTAATATTCTCTGCTTGAGAGAAAGGACCAACCAGACTCAAAGCTATGAATGTGCACATGGTGTCCCAGCATAGCGGCTAAAGGCTCATTTTGCATGAGCCTGAAATATAAATTAAGTCTGAGAGAGGACAGAATGATGTTAATGAGTGTGTCGCCTCCAGGTTATCTCTAATGCACAGTGATAATTAGAAAATAAAATGCATAACAGTAAAAAAAAACTAATTAAGAAATAAATAGGAGCGGCAGAAAAACACACCTTCTCTGACATGGCTTCCTCAAACTTGTGGTTAAAGAGACACTTGTAGACTCTGCCCTCTCCTGCTTGGGTCTGAAAGACAAAGTCAACCATGGCCATGATCCACAGACACGCGACAGACATCACGTGATCCACAGACACACTACAGACATCACACGATCCACAGACACACTACAGACATCACACGATTCACAGACACACTACAGACATCACACGGTCCACAGACACACGACAGACATCACACGGTCCACAGACACACTACAGACATCACACGATCCACAGACACACTACAGACATCACACGGTCCACAGACACACTACAGACATCACACGATCCACAGACACGCGACAGACATCACGTGATCCACAGACACACTACAGACATCACACGATCCACAGACACACTACAGACATCACACGATCCACAGACACACGACAGAGAGTTATGACGCAGCACAAGGTCGGACGAAGGCCAAGCTCAGAATGGCAGGAGTGGAGAACTGCAGGCTTGGCATCTTTATTCTCTACTGTGCACCAGTTAAGGAGTGCGAGGGGTGCAACACAAAACAGGCAGTGCCAGAACAGTGCCTGTAGCCTCGTGGCTAAGGTGCATGACAGGGACCGGGAAGGTGGGAGTTCCAAGCCCCAGTGTAGCAACGATAAGTTGGTTGGGCCTTTGAGCCCTTAACCCTGCATTGCTCCAGGGGGGATTGGACCCTGCTCAGGCTCGGGGAGGGGGGGGGGGGGGGGGGGGGCGTTCATAGCCTCAGACACAGGGCGGAGACAGACAGACAGAGCGAGAAGGAGGGGGGGGAGAGAGAGAGGGAGCGGGGAGAGGGAGAGGGAGAGGGCAAGAGTGGGATGGAGCGAAAAAGGGAGGGAAAGAAAGAGGAAAAGGGGGGGATAGAGCGAGAGGGAGAGGGGGAGGGAGACAGCGAAGGGGAGAGGGAGGGGAGAGAGAGAGGGAGAGGGAGGGAGGGAGAGAGAAAGAGGGGAGGAGCCTCACGTTTTCGCAGAAGCGTTCGCGGTCCTCGCGGCAGGAGAAGTAAAGGTAGCGGTCCAGGTGGAAGTCGTCGGACGACAGCTCCGCCACGCGCATGATGGCCTTCTTGCAGTCCTCCTTGATCACGCGGCGGCCATCTTGTTCCTCCGCCTCCTTCACCAGACCCTTCTCCAGGCAGGAAATGACCTCGCCCTGGGAGTGGATGTCCTTATAAGGGGGGAGAGAGAGAGAGAGAGAGAGAACGTGAGTCCCCATCCAAGGCTGATAGAAGCAGGAAGAGACGGCGAGAGAGAGACTGGACTCTCTTTCACAGACCGAGAAAGGGACAAGTACAAGCACAACCCGTTCCAACGAGATATGAAAAGAATGAAGAATTGTAAAAAAAATCACTGCATAATTCAAAGTTATTCATAAATCACATTCAACTCGGCAGCTATTGTCTGTAGCGCTGTAAAAAAGAAAAAATGAAAGTGAATATGCAATATCATTTCCACCTTCCACCAAAAAAGATCAAACTACCCAATCACAGCAAACAGCAGTGAACAGGGCCGAGTGCTGGCTCTGACAGACAGGACAGATTGTGGGAAGCCGGGGGAAATGAACAGGCTTGTTTTGATATTTCCAGGTTGGAGGAGGCATGCAGGAAACGGGTCTGCCCTACACAGGCACGGCAGCTGTCACTCGCATCGCGCACACAATTAAAAACACTTCAGCTGGAAGAGGCGAGCCGCGTCTCCGGGACGAACAATGAGGCGGTGAGAGGCCGCGGAGGAGAGCGGAAAGGACGATAGAGCGGCAAGAAATAAATAAAAATCCGCTCCGCAATTAGAGTCTCTTCTCCACAGCTTCGCCAGAGCGCCCACACCACCCTCCAGCACCCCATCTCCCCAACCCACCTCTCCCCTAAACACTCACCCCCGCCAGAACTCATCTCCCCACCCCACCTGTCCCCTAAACACTCACCCCCTCCAGAACTCATCTCCCCACCCCACCTGTCCCCTAAACACTCACCCCCTCCAGAACTCATCTCCCCACGCCACCTGTCCCCTAAACACTCACCCCCTCCAGAACTCATCTCCCCACCTCTCCCCTAAACACTCACCCCCTCCAGAACTCATCTACCCACCCCACCTGTCCCCTAAACACTCACCCCCTCCAGAACTCATCTCCCCACGCCACCTGTCCCCTAAACACTCACCCCCTCCAGAACTCATCTCCCCACCTGTCCCCTAAACACTCACCCCCTCCAGAACCCATCTCCCCACCCTACATGTCCCCTAAAAAGTCACCCCCTCCAGAACTCATCTCCCCACCACACCTGTCCCCTAAACACTCACCCCCTCCAGAACTCATCTCCCCACCTCTCCCCTAAACACTCACCCCCTCCAGAACTCATCTCCCCACCCCACCTGTCCCCTAAACACTCACCCCCTCCAGAACTCATCTCCCCACCTCTCCCCTAAACACTCACCCCCTCCAAAACTCATCTCCCCACCCCACCTGTCCCCTAAACACTCACCCCCCCCCCGCCCCCCCCAGCACTCACGCCACACCAGCAGTCCTACAAAGACTCACCCCCCCAGCACTCACCCCCCCCGCCCAGGACCAGTGCAGCTGAAACCAGGGCCTGAGTCATAATTACAGCGGCTCTGAGAGACTCAGGCAGCCGCCATCACGACCTCACACAGCAAGAACCAGGGTGCTGATAAGAACAGGCAGGACCCCCACACACACACGCTACGCACAGTAAACACACGGACCCTGACACACACACTAAACACACACACACACACACACACACAAACATTCCACACACACACACAGAGACAGAGAGACAGAGACATGAACAACACACACACACACACACACACACACACACACACACGCACGCACATACATTCTACAAACACACACACAAACATTCCACACACACACACACACAGAGACAGAGAGACAGAGAGACAGAGAGACAGAGAGACAGAGAGACAGAGACATGAACACACACACACACACACACACACACACAGACAGACTCATCATCTGACCCGTTCAGACAAGCTGCTGCCCCCCCCCCCCCCTCCCCTACTCATCATGTCGTCTGAGCCAAACACAAAGGCAGCCATTTTGGCGAGGGGCGAACACAGCCCTGTAATTTAGCGACGGGGCGACGGCGACATTACCATCCCGGGGGATTTCAGACGCTCAGAGCTCCTGACATTACCGCATCAGAGACACACTCTGCAGGCAGGACGCCGTCCAGGGGCCGGCCAGACAAAATGGCGGAATCGGGAACAGTGAGGCGGAGAGGCAGAGACGGACAGGACCTCATCTTCACAAGGAGCCACGGCCGGACCACGAGCAGACAATTTTCATTATCGCCACATCATTTCTGCCACATTAAGGGAAACTGCGCTGCCTGGCAACAGCCAGCCAAATACTGAGAGCCTCGTTCCAGAACACCTTCCGTCTGCCAATCACACACACCGAAAATAACTCTAAGGTCTGCGGTCCCTCAAACAGGTCAGAAAGCGTCGGGACTGAGATTCTTAATTACTACAATCCGCTCTGGAACTGCACGTTACGACGCTGAGGCGATGTTATCGGATGCAATTACGCGATGCTGGTAAAACCGTAAGAACCTAAAGTGGCGAGGGTTGAGGATAAATCCGCCCTTTACCAGAACACCACCGACAGAGGAGAGAGACGGGAAGAAAACGGGTCACTGCTATTCCGTGCACAGGAAGCATTCTAGAAGATTCCTTTCACAGATCAGGGCTCCTGTGGAAAAACCGACTCCTCTTCCCTATGGCTGCGTGCCACCATATTACAGTACATATTGCTCATCATATATCACGTACGCATTTCTACACCCATTCCCTCATTTGCGCCGTTTACCTGGGCAGCATGTAGCCTTGTGTCTAAGGTACAGCCACAATACGATCTGGCCAGCTGTTGGGCCACACTGATCCAGGGGAGGTAGCCCCTTGCTTAGTCTAATCAACTAAGTCACTTTGGATAAGAATCAGCAACATAACGCATTATTATTATTATTATGACCTATTGCCAGTAAAATGAAATAGTCTGGAAGCAACCAGGGCACTTGAAATTTGGTGTGGCGACCGGGAAAAAAAATTTAAAAGAAAAGAAAATTGGGAGGGGGGGAGGGGGGTTACAGTCAGCGAGCGCTACAAATGGCAAACACCACCTCTCTGCGTTTCACAACTCAGCTCATCCTGCAAAGCTCTGAAAACACAACCGTCAACACCTCGATGGGAGAGAGAAAACCCCTCCTTCAGCCCAAAATGGAAGCTGTAAATATCCATCAAACGCAAAAAGTAAGGGAATCTTCCCCCCCAGTGTCAAATTCTCCAGCCCACAATGAGGCCACGGGCAATAATCTCAAATAATTTAAATCCAGACGAGGAGGCCATTTTGTTTTGGGTTGTGGCGGATGTGGATGAGAAGTGGAGAAGGGGAAGGAAGCTGAGCTCTGATAGCATCTGAAGGAACGGCCCAAAATTACACACACTAAACAGAGCTTAGACATGAATGTGCTTCCAGCCCTGCCCACAACCCGCAGACAGCACCCTGTTATCCGCTGCAGAACACAACGGACAGCAAACCGCACCTGAACAAACAAGATTACACCATGTCCAGCACACACACACCCATCCAATATCCATCCAACCATCCATTTCCACACACGCACATCCCCATCCATCTATATACACACACACACACACACACACATACATACACAAACACACACACCCATCCATCCATATCCATCCAACCATCCATTTCACACACGCACATCCCCATCCATCTATACACACACACACACAACAGTGCTTTCATGACAGAGCATGGTGGAACAAAAGAACACTGTCCTGAGCAGAAGACGGAAGACAGCCAATGTGTGCACACAAGTGTGTGTATCTGTGTCTGTGTGTGTGCATAGGTGCGCAAAGGTGTGTGTGGGTGTGTGTGTGCATAGGTGCGCGTAGGTGTGTGTGGGTGTGCGTAGGTGTGCGTAGGTGTGTGTGGGTGTGTGTGTGTGTGTGCATGGGTGCGTGTAGGAGTGCGTGCGTGTGCGGTGCGGAGACTCTCACCTTCTCCCCGGCGCTGATGCTTCCACAGTGCAGGGTGTTGATGTCCTCCCTGCACTTGTCCATGA